>NW_027287084.1:3667500-3899034 GCF_022747635.1 Hetaerina americana
TAAAAGTATATGGCTATAAACAATGGTTTGGATATTTGTCTGCCTAATTGCATGATATTTGAATGAGTGATTACTCACATTAACAATTTATTAAATCTTCCATAATTTGTAGGATATCGGAGTAAAGGGGACGTTTTATTCATTATTCATTTGTTATATCATTAAGAAATGCGGTTTCACACGTGGAAGTAGTTCATTAAACCAAAGTCATACATAGTTTGATGACTCTTAAAGGCGAGAAGAAAGCTCATTTACTACAACCCTCCCCAGCGTGAAGTTCAATTGCTCGGAATAGGTAAAACCTTTTTCTTTGACCCTCAATTGTTTTTCTGAAATTTCAACCACCATAAAAACATCGCATTATATTCAGAGCAGCTGTGAAAGTCAAGATTCTTTAAACGGATTTCAACTGGCGACCCCACCGCTATCCCGGAAAGCATTGTACCCACCTTGAAACACGTCGTCCTTCACTGCACAACGAATGAAATATCTGATCTGATGCCAGTCTCTGCCCAATTTGCCCTTCGCGCAGTTTTCTCATGCAGATACCGTTAAGAATGAGTACATTGACGATACTAGAGCACTGCGGATTGCACCTTCACGGCCAGATGGAGATAACATGACGTCATTTTTTTGTCAAAGGCAAATCTCATTGAGAGAATGCTGCGGGTCGGAGGTGGCAGTTACACGCTTCACACCTACCACCGCGTCCACACATACTGAACCCCCGTGATGAGCTAGCAGGGAACAGCCTCCAGCTATGATACCGCTGTAGATGGTCGTGTATCCAGTGATAGGCGTTTCTGTTGGTTCAGGGAGTAGAAAGTGGTACCCTTAAAAAAGTGCGACACGAAGCGGTGAAACAGGAAAATGATACCGGGTACGGTGGAGGGTCGACTTTGTGAGACCATTCTGCAATCGGAATCGAGTGACATGGTCGCTTTGGCACCAAATAGTGAGGGGGAGATAATTGAATATTTGGTCGCGGGAGGTAGAAAGGGAAATAACGAGGGAGATTGATGCGTGTAGCCGTGGTGAGAGTGGAACAAGTAAGGGTGAGGAGGGGGAGGGGGTTGAATACATCAGTGCGGGGGAGGAACAAGGGTGGAGCGACGGGGGAGGGGTGAGAATTGCGTGGAGGAGGGGTGGGGAAGTAACAGCTGCAGCGTGGGGAAACAAGTTTGCTCGGGTGGAAGGCTTGACGGGAAAAAATCTCGTTATCTCCCGAGGGCTTGCATTGATTACCTGCTTAAAGCGCAGCGTCAAAGGGGGAGGACGCCGGCGAGGATTAAGAGGAGGGGTAAGAGGTCAGGAAAAAGTTGGAGAGGATTCACATTGTCCTAGAATTTGTTTGCGAACAAGAATTTTTTAGTACTATTCAATGCTTACCGACTGAGTCTATCAAATTCCCAATTTTCTCCGGAGAATTAAATGGTTCCAGTTGTATTGCCTTCCGATACGTTGCGTCTAGCTGAATAGCCAATTGGTTCGACCTATTCCGTTGTGAGGAGGGAAGCTCCTTCCATTTTACCAGAAATAAGATGCATGCGTTACGTTTACGTTTAATAAATGGTTTAACTAATTTATTTTATCGAGGATGAGAATATTTTTACGACAATTTATTTTTAGTTGGAAATATTTCTTAATTTATTATCCTTGTACAGCTAGCTACATTTTACCATCAATTTTTTCTTCAAGATCAAATATTTTTTCTTTAGAGAGTTTAACTCAAAAACAACTATATATTTTAATTAATGAACTCACTGGTACTTTATTAATATTTTATCAAGTAGCTATGATACAATTTTAATTCGGGATAAAACTTTCCATACAAAATCGTTGCTACAAGTGTTAGAGTACGTTAATAGTAAATAGGCTACGATACGTCCACGTGCATGGCTGAAAGAATTTTAACTATGCAGTATTTGTTTACACCATGATATATGCTCCTGAAAAAACAGAAGCACCGCCAGCTTTCTGAAGATGAAAGAGATATGGAACGAAGATTACATTTACGTTGAAAAGAAATATAGTACGCACGAGTGGGGCAATCATATAGGAAGTTGGTTTTGTACAGCTTCAGTTTGCCATTAAGTGAAACGAAAGAACCTGTCCTCGAGAGTGATTCGAGGAAGATCGAGGCCGACGCATTGGAAGGAGGAAGAGGGTGGGTTAGAAGGAGGAGCGGAGGATGGAGATCCCACGAACCATGACAAAGGCTTCGTTTGCCGGGACGTGAAGCCGCCGTCGTTTAAAGGTTATTCGCGGAGCAGTTTGCAGGAGCATGTCGGTGGGGGAGAAAAGGGAGGATTTGAGAGGGGCGTTGTAAAAGGGGATGGTGGAGGGTGTTGAGGAGAGCGAGGTGTATGAGTCGGGTGAGGCGAAGCGGCAAGGAGGCGCAGGACCATGAAACTTCCTCTCTTGCTGCAGCTATCGGAATAATTCAGTGGCAAGTGGCCTGTGACGACGTGCTCCCGTCTCTTTAACATCCGATTAGGTAATTAACACTCAGACTCCGATGCAAATGGCAGACCGGTGCGGGAGGATGGGAAACGGGGTGAGCGATGGGGAGAGAGAAAAGGATCGAGGGGCGACAAAGTGCAGGATCGTCCCTGTTGAAATCGAACTGTTCCATATGCCTTTTTTGGGAGTGGCGCAGCGAAAAGTGATTCACCTCCGCGAGTGCTCTACTTTACCGTGCAGGTATCTACACTTCCGATTGAACTCTGCCAAAGCTCTTATCGAGCAACCCAGTCGAAAAAATACGTTTTGACGTAAGATAGAGCGAAATAAAGGTTATAAAACTTTGTGTGACATGAGGTTGTATACATAATAAGCTGTGTGTGTGCTATATTGTTTCCTAGGAGTATTTTTTTCTGTGATAAACCGGAACCATCAATGTGAAGGTAGAGTCAGTGGGTGATTATCAGTGGGTTGAATCTCACTTCCTATTATAACTTGGGGTAAGGCATGTATGAAGTCCACGTTAATTGAGGGACGGCTTTTTTCATTCTGCCCCAACTTTTTCCGAGTAAAAAGTTCTACTGACCAGGAAAATCAAGCCCTTCTTGTATCATCAGTTCTTTGTCTTTTGCTCAGTGTTTAAGGTGGGCTGAATTGGGTTTAATTTTCTGTTTGTAAGCCTTTTAGGTCGTGAGAGGGGGAAGGAAACCTTTGATCAGGAACCAAAGACTTGCACTTTACTGTGCTAACACACTTTCACTGTGCTAATTACAACATTCCTATAATAATTTTATAAATGCTGATTCATTTGATAGCTGAGAAAATTTAAATGTGAATTTCGTGTAAAATTTCACAATGGAAAAAGTTTTGCAATTAGTAACTACACTGAAGGATATTGCTTTTATTTAAACCCTACGTGGACCTTCCTTGATTTATTTTACTTCGTAAAAATAATTCACGTCCTTCATTGTCAAGCCGATTGCTTACGGAATTTCGTACTTGGTGTATTACATGTACCAATTCAAGGTCTGGATTCTGAGAGTTATATAGTATTTTTTGATTGATAAAATGTAAATATTTGACTTTGCTTGATATTTCATTAATGCGTCTAGAGATTCGTAACTCAAGCGCCAAAATGTTTTCCTTAAAAAATTTTTTTTAATACATGTTGAACCACAGCAGAAATATGTGATAAGTAGTCTATCTTTAACGGATTGGGTATCCATAAGCTTGTTTCGAGTGGCGACACTGGTAAGTAACTTCATATTGCAAAAATGATCAAAAGATATAATCCTACTGTCTGTGCTCACATAATTTTCCCTTCCATCCTCCATCCTCTCTTCTGTCATTTCTACAGATTAATGTCAACTGAGTAGAGCTTCCAGAGCTTTAAATCATTGATTCATTCTCTTGTAAGGTACCCTGGAGCATTTCCTTTCCGAACAGTCCATATAAGTGTCTCCGTAGACATAACAGAAAACTGAATTTTCAACTAGCTATTTCATTTTTGTCTACAGGAGCATATTATCCTGCTAGGTGACTTGGTGGTATGCAGCGATGTGTGACGATTGATTGAGCCAATTCTACCTGCCCTGAATTCCTGATACTAGTAGTAGTAGTTTTGAGGGGAGGCGACCGACAGCTAAGGTCATTTGCGCCATAGGGGATGGACAGGAAAGGATGAAGGGTGGAGAGAAACCCGGCGTCGGCATTAGCCTACTCTTTACGAAAGGCGCCAAGGGGCCCGCAGTTTAACGTCCCATCCGACGGACGGCGTACTCACTCATAGTGCCCTCCACAAAGCACCTCAAGTAGGGATCGAGATACCTCTGAAAAATATTCAACACCGCCGGGATTTGAACCCGCGCCCTCAGGGTGGGAAGCCAGTACGTTAGCCCCCGCACCATCTCGATCCCCTCCTGATACTAACAGAGCATTGATTTTTGCTCTACTAGAGAAATATTGATCGTGTATTTGAAAGTGCAATAATAGAGGGAATTTTATCTTGAGGTATTATGAGCGGTAACATATAGCGGCTTCGAGTTTTCAATTACCTATTTGAATGTAAATAAATTAAAGAAAATAAACGATGTTTGAATGAATATATGGCTTAAATAAAACTATTTTAGGGTTATTAGCATAATAGAGCCTAACCAAAAAAGGAAGGTTCCTTCCGTCTTTCCCTGGAGAAAGCTGGTTTGACCACTGAAAATTCGGAAACGTGTGTTTCTTTTCTTGTTTGTGTATTTGTTTCTTTTATTGCTCGCTAGCACTATCTCGATGTACAATATATATATATATATTTATATATATATATATATTTATATATATATATATATTTATATATATATATATATATATATATATATATATATTTATATATATATATATATATATATATTTATATATATATATATATGTATGTATATATATACATACATATATATATATACACATATATATACACACATATATATATGCATATATATATATAAATAACCATATACATACATATATATATATATATATATATATATATATATACATATATACATATATATACATAGAGCGGAATTATGCAGCCGTGTTCTAGTGCGATGTCTACGCCAGTCAAACAGCATGATGTTATCGAATTTTAAAATGCGAAAAAACGACTCCTACTGAGATTCATCATTGTTTAAAGGCTATTTATAGTGGCGACGCTGTTCATAGATCTACTGAAAATCGATGGATACTAAAATTTCGTGGTTGCGAGGGTGCAAAAGCTATAATTATTGACGAAACTTATTTTGACTATGTTTTGGGATGCTCACCGAGTTTGTGAGACCGATTTACTGGAAAGAGGTGCAATGTTAAACTCAATTCAGTACATAGAGACTGTAAAGCAACTCCGACGTTGATTTTGTCGAGTGAAAGGCAGCCTAGTAGCAAAAATCTAGAATATTTTTCAGAGGTATCTCGATCCCTACTTGAGGTGCTTTGTGGATGGCACTTTGAGTGAGTACGCCGTCTGTCGGATGGGACGTTAAACTGTTGACCCCTTGGCGCCTTTCGTAAAGAGTAGGGTAATGCCGACGCCGGGTTTCTCTCCAGCCTTCATCCTTTCCTGTCCATCCCCTATGGCGCAAATGAACTTAGCTGTCGGTCGCCTTCCCTAAAAACTAATACTTATTTTTGTTCACGCTCAACAAGCTTGTGTGAAATACTTTTAAGCCTACCCTTGTGTTTGTGTGCGTGTGTTTGTGTGTGCGTGTATATGTATGTATATGAATGTGTGTATGCATGTACAGGGTTCGTCCGGAAAATAAGTGTACTGAGCTCAGGAAAAAAAATTATTACACTTTTACATATCTTAAGCTAATATTCCTCAAAATAGGACCCTTGTGAGTCGATACACTTTTTCCAGCGGCGTTCCCATTCCTGGAACGCTCCCGCGAAGGCATCATCGGGAACCTCTCGAAGACACGTCGTCACGGCCTCTTTGACGGCGTCCAAAGTCCCGTATCGCGTTACTTTCAAACTCCTCTTTATCTTCGGGAACAGAAAGTAGTCCGGTGGTGCCAAGTCCGGGCTGTGGGGCGGGTGCGGCAGCGTTGCCACGCCGTGCTTGGCCAAGAAGTCCGACACGACAAGCGCGGTGTGAGACGGCGCATTGTCGTGATGCAGCCGCCAGATGTTTTTGATCGCTGGCCGGACGCGGGCGACTCGTTTTCGAAGCCTGTCGAGCACTTGGACGTAAAATGCAGCATTTACAGTTTGTCGTTCAGGTACAAATTCGTAGTGGACGACTCCCCTTTTGTCAAAAATGACAATGAGCATCGCCTTGATCCGAGATTTGCTCATGCGAGCTTTCTTTTGACGGGGTGATGATGGGGTGTGCCACTCCGCACTTCGTCTCTTCGACTCCGGGTCGTACTCAAAGATCCACGTCTCGTCACCCGAAACAACGTTCTCTAAAAATGTGGATCATTTTTGCAGTGATCCGCAAGTTGTGTCGCGATTTCCAAACCATTGAGTCTTTGAGCATCACTGAGCACTTTCGGCACCAACTTTGCACAAATTTTTCGCATCTGTAATTGCTCCCTAATAATCTCGTGCACTATTGTTTTTGGCACATTACACTGCTCTGCTATCATCCGAACACTAAGACGACGATCAGAGTTCAGTACATCGCGAACTTTTCGCACATTTTCGTCGGTGAGTGTCGTTGATGGGCGTCCAGGCCGTGGTTCGTCGTCAACCTCTTCTCTGCCCTCCACGAACATCTTGTGCCACCGAAAGATCATGTTTCTGGACATGGCTGACTCCCCGTAAGCCTGGTCAATAATACCGACAGTTTCGGTAGACGATTTCCCAAGCTTTACCGCAAATTTGATGGAATAACGCTGCTCCAAAAACTTCGGCATCGCGTTCCGTGACGTGGGTCGAGCGTGGAGGTTCGTGTTAACAGAGCTCCTCACTACACCACAGCTCAGAGCCGACTGCCTTTTTCAGCGTCGCTTGCCAACATACCCCCCTCCAATCGCAGCCTGTCAGAGCGGTGCTGGGCGCGCCTGGAGCGGCGGGAAAAAATCAGTACACTTATTTTCCCGACGAACCCTGTATGTATGTATGTATATGTATGTTAGTGTGTGTATATATATATATATATATATATATATATATATATATATGCGTATATATGTATGTATGTATATATATGTACATATAAATAGAGAGAGACACATACACAAACACACGTACATCACTTCTTGGCAGATATATTAACTATTTCTTTCGAATTTACTCTCGTGTGGCATATTTTTCGCTCATGATACTCTATTGTTTAAATAAATAAATATCTGTAAATTACTGAATGTCAGTATAATAAAAATGAGCTATGCGAAACATTTAAAAGCGATACTTTATGTTCTTAGTTTTGCTCCGACTTTTAGCGTGGAGGACGAGGTACGACGGGGCAGTATGTTCGTGAAGCACGTGAGCCAATTTCACTTAATACGATATTCAGAATGAAGGACACGCGGTCCCTTACCATTGTGGTACATGTTCGTCATGCATAAATGGGCGCGCTGCGTGATACGAACCCGGAAGAGATATGCATGCATTCGCCGCTGTGACGGTTCGACCACGCATCACGCGTCCTTCTCATCAACTCCGGATATTCCTAGGAAGGGGATGAGCTTAGTGGGACCAGGGTTCGCAAGTCGTGGTGCTATGTGCAACAATGGTGCTCACTCGTCCGTGGCGTATTTCGCATCATCTGCAATGATTGTGACGTTCCGAGTCGAGGAAAGGGTGGTTGGTGCAACCCGGCGCCCTCGATCTTGTCCCCAGGCAGGGGACCCGGACGTAGCCGGCCGGTCTCTGGTATTGCGAGTTACACGTTCATTTTACAAGCACCCAACTGTCCCCGCTATTTCCCTCTCTTATTCACTTTTTAAAAATTCAATTGCGTCACAGAAAGAGACGAGTGGAAAAATTTAAACCGTGGAAGTAGAAGAGGGACTTCATTTAATTAATCAGCTGACACACACACCTAGAAAAACATAAACACACACACACACACACACACACACACACACACATATATATATATATATATATATATATATATATATATATATATATATATAACACTTTTTGAAAGTCTCACGGACGTGAATAATAATGTATAACACTTAGCACTAGTGGATACAGACAAAAACACAGAAACACACAAAAAAGAGACTTAGTATTTTTCGAATTTTCGGTGGTCGTGACCACCTTTATCAAGGAAAAGAGGGACAGAACTTTGTCTGTGTCCACTTGTGCTAAGTGTTATACATTATATATATATATATATATATATATATATATATATATATATATATATATATATATATATATATGTGTGTGTGTGTGTGTGTGTGTGTGTGTGTGTGTGTGTGTTACACATGTGTAACGCTATTTAAAAGCGTTAAGCCGAATAAACGAGATGAAATCCAAACTATAGACCAAAGCTATATTTCTGTAGAGTTGGCTACGATTTATTGGACGTTTTTCAACGGGAAATGACCTGAAGGCATAGTCGCTTACGCCACAAAGGCAGAGAATGCTCTGTTTGAGCGCAAGTATACATCCATTCAACGGGATTTGTATTCAAAGACTTGACTATATGCTTAAACGGTTAAAAAATTTTGGCTTTTAAATAAAATTATTGAAATGGTATCATTTTCGTATTCAAATGAATGCCATACAATTTCGTTTATTGGAAAATGTTTACACTTAAGCACTCACTTTAGTGAGGTATTTAAAGTACCATTCAAATTATCAAACTTTTTTTCAACTAGGCATTAATTTATTTCTTTTACTATGCATTATCCTGGAAAATTTCTTTCTTATAGGCAGATTATTTCCAAATAATATCGCCAATAAATGTTGACCTTTTTATATACCTAATTCATAAACACAGGAACTAATTGTATATCTGGATATTTCTATCTGATACCACGAAAAGTGTTATGAAAGAATATGGCCATATATTTTGAAATCTCATCAATATGATATGCACATTACAGTGTTTAGGATCAGAGAAACCTCATAAGAAAGTGTTCTAATTACGCATAGAGTTGTACCGCGTAGGCCAAATCAATTAAGAAGAAATATATTTTACTTTGTGCAGAATATTTTCAATTTGGCATACACTGCATATTATTTATTAAAGGTCGTTCAATTTTAATAAATACGAGAAAACCATTAGCATTATAAATATTCGTTATCCATTAAAAATTACCTCTCGCGATTTTTTTTCAAAATTACTTTTGTGTACAACCAACTATGGTAAATCTAAGATTATACACGTTTGTTATAAGAATGTAATACAATTACCAATTAAAAAAGTCTGTAAACGAATGTCTTGATTTTAAAGATGGGAAGATTCAACTTTGTTAAATACGTCCATCCGAAATTGCACAAATTAAATAACCTAAACTCCAAAATGCATCATGAGACCTTTGGTTAACGATTGAAGTGTAGTGCTGAGGAGTTAACACGTAGAGAATATCTGTCATCTCCACTCACCTTTCTTGATTATGTTCCCAAACCATTTTTAAAGCAATAAATTATTATCAAAATAAACATGCAGGATGATTTATTGCAATGATATAGAGATTTCTATACTAAACAGTAATCGTTCCTGGGTAATGCTCGTCTCTGGAGATGACCGGAATTTTATAGGGAATAGTCTTTAACGGTATTGAAATAATTGCGATGAGTTGAATAGTTTTAATGCCTAAAATCTCTAAACTTCTCTTTACCTCTCTTTTGATCTACCTAATATTTTATGGCACATTTTAAATCCACTGCTAAGTTAAATTATAATATATCCCTTTAACTGATTTAACATTTTGTTCGCTTGGAATCCAATCGGAGATTTAATATTTAAATACGTTTTCTTTAACAATCAAAAATAACTTTTCTGTCACTATATTTACTTTTGAAGTAGAATGATATTGAAATAATAGAAATGTTGAAGGTAGATGATTTTATAATTATAAAAACATGTTCTCAAATATTTTTAAGGCAATTAGTCATTTAGAAACAAAGTTCTATTTCCTCTTTTACCAATTGCTAAACTTTCAATATATTTATAAATAGGGTAAAATATTAATCAGCGGTGTCTCAAATTAATTATTGTCCATTGAAAATAAAACAGGCCAGAGAAGTCCAGCTAAGAGAAACATTTAATTAATGCAGACCAAAATGACCCAAATATACTAAAACAAATTCTGAGCCATTTAATCAACATATATGAAAGTTTTTAATGTTAACATTTACCACAGCCCGGTACTCGTCTCTTCCCACCTCACTGTCATGAAAAATTCTTGATAACCCTTCTACGTAAACTTATATGAGCACATTTTTGCATTTTTTTGTGAGGACGGGCACCTATTAAAAATGACTCTGGACCAGTTTCGTTCCTAGATAAATAACCTCTCTTAACCAATAACGACCATCCGTTGGAACATTCCTTTTCCTTTTACTGTTCTCCCTCCTACCGCCACATATGAAATCTATTACCAAAAGGTCTGAAAAAACTTTTACTAAATTTACATTTCAGTTCAATACTCTTGTACAGCCGTTTTAAAGCGTAGTCATACGTTCATGGTGCTGAAGAGGCTCAGGTTTTAGTCCAATATATCTGTACTCGCCATGTATTATTTCTGTTTCTTCTCGTGCTCCCTCTTGCTCTTTACTTTCCTCCGTTGATTTCAGCTAATGACAATAAGATGGTCGTTTTTGTGCCCATTGTTTTTCTTTCTCTCGCGTTTCCATTAAAACATATTTTTTCTCTTCTGACCCAAGGCCACGGCCAAATTATTTTTGTGCTCTGGATCATTACCGTTCTCGTCAAGATTTGTGTCCCTGTAAGTAATTGATTACTATGAACTGGCCACTGACGTTCAGTTTTAGGTCCTCTAAACCGCTTTGCAAAAACTTTTGAACTGTTAATTCGAGGGTTATTAGCCTTGCTAGGATTATTTTGTCAACTAGAGACCCCTAATTATTCCTTTAGGAAGCGCTAAAATAGTGCGCGACCTAATGTTTGCCATGGACTACATTTTTCTATGAGAAAACCCAGGAATATTGTTCCGTGAAGGGTACGTGTTTTTTTCACGTGGAAAATTGTTTGTATTCCTCAGTGAAATTTGATGACGCAGTGGTTTCTCGCAAATGACTAAGTATTCGTCTATATCGCCAGTAAATCGTTGATGTGAGATAAGTTTTAGTTAAAAGTAGTCGGCATACTTGGTGAATACCAAATTACTATTAAATGACATGGAGAGATAATAATAATTAATATCATACGTTTTTTAAATGCAAAAATAGCAAAAGAAAAATATCTGCCATGACAGGCGTTCTGGAAATGAAATATAGTCTGGAAGTAAAAATAAATCTGCAACACGTCATAGGAAATTAATTCATTCGATCAATTTTTATTTTTTTCGCATACTCTACTGAAGTGAAGCATGAAATCTCTTGAGTTTAGAATTTACAATTCACTCGAAATGAGTGTCTGCCAAAGGCTAGAGAGAAAAGTGCTAAGCGAGGCACGGCAAGAGTGATGCAGTACCATGGTGATCTGATGAGAGAGAGGAAATTACGTATTGATTACCGGTTCTCCACCTTCAGCAGTTTGATTGATTGCTACATTTTTCGACTCAAAATTCAAAAACTGGTTGACAAATAGGTAAGCAGAAAAAATTGCTGCTAATTTTGATAGCCTTAAGAGAATCGTCAACAAAAAGGAATTAATGGAACCATTACCAGCAACCTTCATTCCAAACTTACTTGATTGTTTTCCTATGGACGTATGCGCGTGAGTTTTATTCTGCATGGGCGGAGCGTCTAAGAATGCTACAAAATTTTGGATTTCCGAATAGATGCAAAATTCCTTTGCCACTTCCTTATTTTGGGCAGGGTATAGCTATAGTATCATTAGTGAATCGGGTGGAAAACTTTGCGTGGAGTGTCCCCCAGTTTGCCCCTCAGATCCCTACCCTTTCCCTCCGCATCCCTCGAGGTGGCAAGGCACGGCAATTACACCGCACAGCTCATCAGTCTCAGCCCCTTCAGTCAATGCAACGTGTCCTGCGTCCTCAATCACAAAGACAAACTCGGCTCCTCCTCTACTCAGCACCATCGGCCCACTCCACACCCCAACCCTCGCATCACCCCACCGGAATATAAGGGGACTGGGTTGGGCTAGTGAGGATAGGTCGGCCGAGAGAGGCCGGCGTGGGAGAGGAGTTGCGGGAGCGACGAAGGAGGAGGAGGGTTCGAGACTCACCTACCTAGCGAATTCCCCGGAGTGTCCAGAAGTGAACAAAGAGACGGACACCCTCTCTCCTTCCCACCAGCGCCCGCCTTGGGGGAATCAACGGGAGGACCTAACGACGTGCTTAGACCGTGACCCCACCTGAGAAATGAGGGGAGCCTCCGCGCCGGCATGGACCACCTCCGCGACCCCATCCCGCCTCGCGCCTAACCACCCCCGGGTGCACAAGAATACACGCGGGGCCCCGTTCTCAGAATCAGCACCTTCGAGGCCCGCCTTCGTTCGCCGATTTCCATCAATCACTGGAGATGCCGCCGCTCCTCTCCTCTCCTCTTTCTTCCTCCTCCTCCTGCGCGTCTTCCCCTTCCGCCCCGCCCAGGCGATTCTTTGATCCTCCTCGTCCCACTACCACCCGCCTCCCTCAATCAGCATCCTCCCAAAGGCGACACCCTTTCCATTCAACAGCCCCCCAGGGGGTCCGTGTCCCCCTTCGCCACCTCTATCGACACATTCGCCTCCCTCTCACAAACGGTCCGGTTCCCTCTCTCTCTCTCTCTCCCCCTTCCCCTGCTCACTCCTCCAAAACGCACTATCTCAACTAACGCCAAATTGTATTCCCATCCGCATCGGCGATTGGCAGGTTCTTCTCCCTCTCATCCCGGTAGACCCTGCACCGTTCCCCGGGGTCCCACCCCTCATTAACGTCCACCCGAAAAACCTCTGCATACTCGATGCCCTCCTCTCTCCCCCGTCACTCCTCCCAATCATCGCGTCACTTTTTTCCCCTTCAGCACCGCCTCCACCCCACTCCGATCCTTTTTCCCAATGTCATCTTGCTCTGAATGCCAAAGGGAAGAGAAGAGATGGAGAGTGTGTGCGCTTTTATATATGTGAGTGAGTATGAGAGAGAGAAAGAGAGAAGGAGAGAGAGAGATCCCTCCAATTTCCTTTCAATCGATCTTGAACCCCTAAACGCGCGCCTCCCCCCCGTCGCACCCAGACCGTACAATGCAGCATTCTGGGAGCCATCCTAACTGTATTCCTTTTTGTGTGTTTTCCCATGCAGTATTTGGCCTCATTCACGCTTTTTATGCAAGGGCGTCGCGGGAGTGCCGGAAGCCGATGTCTCTTCTCCCGGTTTTTGTTTTGTTTACCTTTTTTTTGTTCCTTGCCTGTGACATCTGCTGCTTAACTGGACGTTGTTATTCTTTTTTTTCTATATGCTTCCATTGTTCCCAAAATAGTAGAGTGGCAAATTGTGGTGTGCACATTCGGAATTTTGTATTTTTTTTTCGTACATCACTACCCTCGGTGGCAATGTTTCTTGCATTATGTCATAGTTGGCTCGATATTAACGGTTCTTTCCCGTTGTTACTCATTGACGTATACTTATTCACACGATTTTTCTCAAAATCATCCCTTCAGATGGGAACTTATTCAATTATTGAAGTTATTAATGGAAAACAGTGACTCACTATATGAATACTAATTTTTCGCATTAGGTAGTTTTTGAATCTTCGTGTATTCAAATTCACCGGAGTAAACATTCATTAACTCTTAGCATGAAAGCGTCATCCCGAGATGCATACGAATAAGTTGGGGATTGAGATGGTGTGGGGGCTAACGTACTGGCTTCCCACCCAGAAGGCCCGGCTTCAAATCCCGGCGGTGTTGAATATTTTTCATAGGTATCTCGATCCCTACTTGAGGTGCTTTGTGGAGGGCACTAGGAGTGAGTACGCCGTCCGTCGGATGGGACGTTAAGCTGCAGACCCCTTGGCGTCTTTCGTTTACGCTTTCTGGGGCATCAATAATTTTTGCATCAAGTGCAATTCTTTCATCATGTTAAGAAAATAATGAGTATTGAAACATTGAAAGCAATGAACGGTTAATGCCGACGCCGGGTTTTTCTCCACCATACATCCATCCTTTCCTGTCCATTCCCTATGGCACAAATGACCTCAGCTGTCCGTTACCACCCCTAAATACTACTATTACTACGAAGAAGTTCTTCATATAATAAAATAGTAATTTTGGCGATTCCTTGCTACCCTAGAAATTGCATTTGTAAAAGGTTTAAGCTGAAATCATTCAAGGAAGTTGAAAATCAATCTAATTCTTTGTTCGTAAAATTTCTAAGCCTCCTCGAGAAAGGCAGAAAGCTGTGTTTTGACCCGATAGCCTGAAATTTAAAGCATCATATATTTTCAAAAACCGCAAATGATTTACCTCCCACTGTCCAGGAATATGTGAGCATAAGAAATAATTCCATTTTAAAAGTTAGCGATTTTAGGAAGAAACTAAAAAATATTACAGTATTTCCACTGAAATCTATATTATGCCGTTTCACATCCACTATGAATTTGAATTTACGCTTTCTGGGGCATCAATAATTTTTGCATCAAGTGTAATTCTTTTATCATGTTAAGAAAATAATGAGTATTGAAACATTGAAAGCAATGAACGGTTTAAACATCTTAAGAACTAGATTTATATCTAGCTAAATATTTTATTTTTAATTAAAAAATAAATAAGTTTTTCAAATGCTCTACACGGACCAAAATTGGTATTTCAATGAAGTTTGATATAAAACAGAGTAAATTATGTATCAATATTCCAGAGTATCCATTCAAGTGATGTACTTTTCGGTGCCCTCGTCTATTAAAATTTTCTCCCTTAAGGCAGTGTTTGAACATCGTTCTTTATTAAATAAAAAGTCCTTAAAAAAGAATAACCAATCAGAAGATTTCATTTAAAAAAAATGAAAGAATTAGAGTGCAGGTAACTTATTTAAGTGAGTCCATTGATTTTATAGCCCCTAGAACAAGTTGACGTTTACCGCTGAAAGACGCTTTGTCGTAAACCATAAAATCACCACTGCTTACATATTGTAAATCCGTGGTTGATTTACTTCTTTTATTTGTTTGGCCATCTCTTCCACTTTACAGCAATATTACCGATTTGTAGTGTCATTTATATCAAAAGATTGAGAAGTATTTATTAAAACTTAATGAGGGCAGTAGTAACAACATATTAAAAGATAGTGAAACAGAGGATTATAATTACTATTTGCAGAGGTGAGGTAATGCCGAGGTGGCAAACATGTTTGTATGATGTCAGGAAGTTAATTTAGTTGAGACGTGAATAAGAATAATATTGAGCGTTTGGTGAGTGATAATCTAACGAATGATAATATAATAGGATGTATTATTAATGTTTACCTTTCCCTTCGTATAGAAAGAACTAATTGAGTGTAATGAAGGAAAATCATCGGCAGAGTGTTTATAAAATGATTTAGAATGTATTGGTTTTTTAAACGAATGGATCCGATAAAGTATCTCTGATGATGACGGCCATGCCGTTGAAACGTCAAAACTACATAAGTGTTTTTATATACGAGGGTCATCCGGAAAGTAGTACCCGTTCGTGCCGCATGAAGTGCTGACGACGCGAGTAGCCGCTGGACGAGGTCAGATAGCTTCAGTGGCTTGTCTGCCTTCTCTGAGCCAAGTTGCGTTACATTGCCTGTGTTGTTTCTGTGATTGTTTACAATGTTTAAAAAAATTGAGAACGCCGCCAGTTGTGAAGTGAGGGCAGTGATTAAATTCCTCAATGCAAGAAACGTTCGCCCATGTGATATTCATCGCCAATTAAAGGAGGTGTATGGAGACAATGTAATGGACGAGTCGTCTGTTCGGCGGTGGTGTCGCAACTTCAACATGGGGAGGGGGAACACACACGACGATGAGCGTTCGGAGAGACCGTCTGTCATTACAGACCAACTGGTGAGCTCAGTTGACGAATTCGTGAGGAACGATCGGCGCGTCACAATTGATGACATCTGTGAGCATTTTCCCAATGTTTCTCGAACAATTGTTCATGAAATTGTTAAACACCATCTGCATTATGCAAAAATTTGTGCAAGATGGGTCCCTGGGTTTGAATTTGATCAGTTTTACCTCTCAAAAGAACTAAAAGACCAATATAATATTTTTGATTGTGTCCAACGAAGATAATTTTCAACTAAGCGTAAAAAAGTCGGGCAAAATTTTCAGGAATTCGTCTTGGTGAGAGCAAGTTGATAAATTAGTCTTGTCATGATTATGGATGTCATTGAAACGTTAGGAGAGATATATTGAGCAGGAGGGTATGACTTGATGAACTGATAACGTGTGGGTATAGCTAGAAGGGGGAATAAGAAATATTGGCGTGCGTGTAGACGATTGAGTGGAACTACGAAATCCGCCGAGAGGATTTAGTCTCAGGGAGTGTGTGCGCTAAACGAACTTTTGGGGCCCGCCGAAAGGCGAGTAGTAATTGGAATAAACAACCTGGTAGGCTTGTGTGGTTGATGCTTTCCAATTAATTTCCGCCGAACCAAGTCTCTTCTCAAACGAGAAAGTGCAAACATTTTCTCTTTTCCCTCTACTTCCCACTCCACCCACCATCTCCTCTCTCGCCCTCACCCCAATCCACCGGCTTTGCCGTGTTCCTCCCCTTGCACCTTCCGGCCTCTCCATCCCCCGCAACTTCCATCCCCCTTTTAGCCTTTGGAGGTGCATCCAAATAACTCCCTCGTCTCTCCCCTTCCGCGGAAATGAATATGGCGCAATCCCGCGAGACGCGAGTCGGAGGCGACGGCTGCCGCTCCTCCGCCCATCCGGCTCACCCCGCGCCTCCCACCATCCCTCACCCCCCCCCCTGCTCTGCATTTCCCTCGCCAACCGTCAACACCGTCCCACGAATCGTCCTCCCCCAACCCGTGCTTGTTGTCTCATCCTCAACCTTCCCCCCTCCCTCATCACCTAACCCTCCTTCCGAGTTGGCTTCATATTTTTACGTCAAATTATGTTTCACATCTGACACTCCTATTCATATTTTTTTAGCATTTTAGTGGCATTCGCTAACCTGAGAGTATCGACCCACCCGAAATCCTCTTTTTTTTCCTCCACGCCCATTGCTGTTTCTCTCGAAACTCGAAGGTCTCCCTTCTGATTTTCCAGGTATTATGTTGGTTGGGCTATGGTTATATTTCATGGGGGCTCTTGAAATATGTATGTAAATCGCAGTATTGGAAACATTTCGAGCGTAGACCTCAATAATGTGCCAAGAAATCAGAAACTTACGTACGGGTCCGTTCAATTCCTATAGGTCAGAATTTTCACTTAGGCACTTAAAATTTAAAAGTGAATAGAGATCTCAAAAAACGGGTGTATTCCCTTCCACGTTCTCAAAATTATTCCTTAATCCACGCTCAAAGATGTGTTATTTCTAACCATGCACCAAACGGGGAGATAATAACGATTCCTTTCTCAGTATTGATGGAACGACGTCACCGTCAGTAACCGGGGGGGGGGGAGGCAGAACGGAATTGAAATGATCATTGACCATGACGCCAAGCCCGAGAATTCCAATAGGAAAATTTCGCATTCCAACTCCGTTTAATTCTTCTTCCCGGCTCGCTTTCTTTTCCATCACGAGACTTTGGGGAAAGAGGAAGTGGTCCATGTGGTCAAGAGGATTTTCGGGCGAGGAAGTAAGTTCTTTGTCCCTCCCCATCGTCACTCTCTCGCCCTTTCTCCTCCACGTCCTCCTTTCCAATCTTCCGAACCCTCCCTCCCATTTTCCTCGTTCATCACCACACCCCGACCATCCCGCACGCCCTTCACCTCTTCCCGTTTCCCCATCTCTCCCG
The DNA here is from genome assembly GCF_022747635.1 of Hetaerina americana. NCBI lineage: Eukaryota > Metazoa > Arthropoda > Insecta > Odonata > Calopterygidae > Hetaerina > Hetaerina americana. The sequence continues at coordinate 3,685,476 of NW_027287084.1, forward strand.
CCAGGTCCTCAGCTACCCTTACACTTCCGTCCCGTTCCCCCAACCGTGAAACCACCTTATTACCCCCGGGCTCCCTCATTACCACGTAGAGGGAGAGAGAGAGAACCCAGCCTCCCGGCATCTCTCCCTTTCCCAAATCCTCCCGTCCCCTCTCCCACCCTCCCACTCCAGATAGCTCTTCCTTCCTGCCTCCCCCCAAACCTCCATCCACACCCGCTTCCTCCTCCTGACTAACCAACCCCCAGTTCCCCTCCCACCTCTTCCATCCCCCACCCAGCCTTCCCACTTCGCCTCCGGAGAGTCTCATACATATTCAGAGGGCGGCGGGGAGAGGAGGGCGATGTCGGTGGGAGGGCAGCAGAGGGGGGATTCAGAGTCCCCTGAGGACGTAGGTGGGAACCCGACGGACTGAGGGAAGCTGAGAGCTGGACCGTCCCCGCCCCCCTTCATCCCCCCGGGGGGGTTAAGGGCACCTACCCCCCCCCCGAACCGCCTCGCCCCTCCTCTGTGCTCTCCGGCTCCTTTCTCCTTCTCACCCTCCCTTCCCCCTCCCCATGTCCTGCACCCCTTAATCCTCAAGCCCTCGCTCCCATCATGTGCCGCGGTCTCCCGACAACGCCTCCGGTCATAGCGATCGCCCCCCTCTTTGTCCAATCTCTCCCCGTATCTGCACCGCCTGCCACCCCCTCCGGTCTCACCGGGGGAAAAAAACCCGCGCGCTTTCCCGAAAAATACACAAAAATATGTTTCCCGAGGCGCTTATCCACTCGTGGAAATATTTTTATTTATTTATTTATTCATTCGTTCGGCCTTTTTTTCCCTTTCGTTACATCCCGCGTGGGTAGCGTTATTGTGCGCGTGCGCGGATGCGTGCTTTTGAGCGAGGCTGGACATGGTGGGGTGGGGGTTCCAGGTGTTTCCGCGCGGGACACGGTTCTCGAGGTTGAATCATTTTCGGGAGGAGTGGGATGGGAGAGGATCGGTTCGGGGGTCGCCGCGACATGAGAACGCACGCGGAGGGATGCGTCTCGGGAGGCGGCGAGGCGTGAAATCCTCGAGGACGATGTAGTGGAGGAGTGAGGGGATTCCGGTTAACGCGATGCGTCTTCAAGTCGCGGATGTCTCATCGATCCCACCTCCCCCCCCCCATCGCGGTTGAGTCCGTCTGGGACTTCGAGGGACGGGTAAGGGTTTTCGGGAGGGGATCCTCGGGGGGTTGGTTTTGCGGGGGGGGGGGAGAGAATCCGAGGGAGGGTCGGAATGGAGGTGTTTCGCCGAGGGAATAGGGTGAGGTGGGCCCCGAATTTGCATAAGACCAATTAGTTTTGCTCTCAAAGACGTTAATTTACGGCTTCGTGTCCGACGGACTGCTCGAAACGGGTTTCAGGTGAACTGATTAAGTTGAAAAGCGTAACGGAACGTGTACATGTCAGCCTGCGAAAATTGTTCACCCCATGTTGACCCACCAAGTGATTCTAATCCCTCTCAAATTAATCATTTACCGCTTCATAACGTCATAATTGAATTTGTCGAGTATCCCATCAAAGGAATGATCTTTCTTTGGGTTTATAGGATGACATTGATCTACCATTTTCCTCGCTGCAATTTTGCTTTACGTAAAATTCAGAGAGTTATATCTCTTATATCGACCAAAGTAGCAAAGAGGAGAAAGCAATGTTCCTGTCCCTGAAAGCTTTAAATCAGCTGTATGCCAAAAATTCCATTAATTCACCATAAATCATAGGATAATGTTCAAACTTCGTTGGAAGTTTTCATGTTGCCTTTGAGTATACCATCTTGATAACAGTAATTTTTAGTTGAAAATCAATAATATGCACAGGGATCGGGAAGTCAGCTATTTGGACTTTTGACATGAAAGGAAATAAATGCTGAGCGAAATGCTTCATATTGATAAACAAAATTTCTTAGCATGTACCGTACTGTCATCGCTTTAAATAATCTCCGAAATGGGCTCGCAATGTTCCGGATTTAATCTTTAATTTTATTTACGAAAATGTATTCAGCTTTGAAATTTGAGCGCGGGTGATAATGACCTTGCTGATGTATAATCGCTCCTTTTGAGCTTAACCCAAAATCCGGGAAGATACAATATCGGAATTTCGAGCAAATTTTGGAAGAGTGTCATTCATTAAGATGACGAAGCGCTTCCTCTTTCGCTTTTAAGTCGCCTGTACGACCTTCCCTCCCATCCTTATCCCACCAGGAAAAATGAATCCGGAGAAACCCCATCCATCACTCAAAATCATCGCCTGTTGTCGAGAAAATCTGTCGTCTTTTTCCAAGAGACCCTTTCAACAAAAGAATGACGTCGCGCGTCACGGATAACGAGGCCAATATTTCCTGATGGCCGAATAGAGTGGCGGGAGGGGGTGGGCGGGTTATAGGAGCGAGAGAGCTTGATGGTAGGGTTTTAGGAATGGGAAGGGAGATTGTCTCCGGGCGGGTGGACGTGGATGGGGGTGTATTTCGGAATTGGGCCGATGCAATAAACGGGGGGGCCACGTGTGGCGCTGTGGAGGAAAAATGATATCTGGACAATTGGTGCTATTGGCCACCGGCGCGTCGCACCATCAAGGATCACGACGCCCTTTATACATACATACACTTCACGCATACCTAGACGTTTGACACATCAGAGTGGCGGGCTTGAGAGTAAAAAAAGTTAAAATGGGGCCGTGGAGTTTCCTAGTTATTGAGTCAATTTTGAGTTATGTTACCAATGCACGCCATCTTCACTCTTCGAGGAATGGAAACGATTAATGGCCTGAATTAATCCGAGAAACTAAAGTAAAAGGGATCTTTATAAAGCTGAGTGTGATAGATCAGTCTTTGGACTTTTTGGTTACTAATTTGGACTGTACGTGCTCAAATCTGGTATATTCCAGGCAGTCATAGCTTTACACAGCGTGTGCGCTTTTATGAACCAAACTTCCTGGGAAAGCGATTAGTACCACGGGGAAAGGACACTCCTGCACACCCGTAACCTAATGATGTTGATTCACAGGTCATATGGCTTGGTAGCAGTAAAACCCTTAGATTGCACATCAAACCATACTTCTGGTTGTTTAATGGGATTTGGTCATTCAGTTTCATTGATAAAAATTCATTTCTTAGTACGATGAGATAGTAATTCGACAGTAAAGAGGTGTCTGAATACTCATTTAAGGTGATTAATTTGATTAATGTTAAAATTACTGAAATGGGTTTCAAATTTATAAAATGTTGATAATTGCATGAATTCTTTTTATTTTAAGTTTCCTCAATTTTTTATCGCTTCAAAAGTTTCATTTAAACTTAAAAACAATCTATTCACTCTCTATCGTATCTTTGAGGTAATAATGCTAGTTTCCACTAATAATTGTTTTTTGTTAGAAATTAATTTTAAATAAGCAAATTTTTACGCCGATTTCACGAAAATCCCAAATCGTCAAAGAAATCGAAGTCGTCTTTGTTCAATTTATATATATTCTCAATTATTTAATATTTAAAATTAGTTCCCTCCTTCTTTACCCTCGTGACTTTTGAGGGGTTAGTTCTATTTTCATTTTAGTGCAGTAGTCGCAAAACAACTTCTTATTCCTCGATTAAAATCCGGAAGTCAATTTGTCGTTGGACCATAATCAACTTTATATAACACCTGCGCAGGTTTATCTCACATTAAAATGTTTTACATTACTTAATACCGCATGCTAATTAATAATGTGGGAGAAATAAAGTTAGACCTACAATGCGGTTGGATCTAGGAAGGTACACCAACGGGTAACGGAAGTGGAACGATGATAGTGGTTTGCATTTGCGGTAAGTTTTGCCGATGGGATGGAGCTGTGGTAATGTTAGGTCTAAGCGGGTCAAATGCGCTATGGGGTGGCACTTATAGATAGGGAGATGGAGGAACAGGGGGGGGTGTGTGGGAGTAAGGGGTTATGGAGATGGATCGCAGTCCATTGTGGCGGCACAGGCGGCTCCTACTAGATGCTAGGAGTTTCTGTTATACAATAGGCGACAATGGTCGCACGGCGAATGTGACCAACAGAATTTCTGACAGCTTCAAGGACGGCAGTTTACCTCCAAACCACATGAAATGGTTGAGCAAATAGGATCCGTTCCGGAGGATCCTGGAATTTCACTATTCAGTTTGTCTCAAGGGCATTATAAACGTGGGATTCGTGATCTAAATTGGGGAACTGGAATCAATCCACCATTCGAGCAAGCGTTTGGGTTAGCGCGCAGAATTTGCACGAATTAACTGCTGCCCGTAATGGCCCACGTTGCAACAATCGGGTCTCAACTTCTCTGACTGCTTACCCCTAGAGCTAGAGACTTGAAAATTTCAAGAGAAGCGGCGTGTACGGGCTGCCCGGTATGATGGGTTACGAGGAAGATTGAAATGAATACACTGCACCTCAGCCCGCAGAGGGCCTACTGGAGTTCTTATTTGCTGATAGTTATGCTCTGCAATTTAAGTCCAAGGATGGTGGAGCTACTTAGGGAATTTATTGTTTTAATATGTTCATTGGGAGGATAACTGACTTCTCATCACAGGCATGACATCCTCAATGCATGCTAGTTATATCACCACGTGCGGTCCGCCTTAATTAGAGGCGAGTTTCTTCGCTTTGTCGTAAACCAAATTATCCATGATGTTTATCTGTTGTTGTAATCGATTGTGCTTAAGTCACTCATAGCCTTATTTAAGAGAATTTTTAGAAGAATATCTCCCAAGAATTTTCTCCGGTTGTACATGATAGAAATGAACGTTGGTTGATATTTTCGTCGTGGAAAAATAATACTTTTATTTAAGAGTCAACTTCCTATTTTTCGTCAATGTAATCATCAAATATTATCCAACATAACTCATTAAGAAGAATTGATCAACTAAATGTTTACATTATAGGTGCATTTCTTTTCCCTACAAAACTTTCGATTTCTGAATAATAAGAAAAAAGACTACGTAGTGATAAAGAATTTACATTCTAATCAGCTATTTTGCTTACAAATTTAGTAGCTAAGACATGAGCTTTTCAATGACTATACTTTCATATTAATACTCGTCCATTGTCTCCAATAATTTTGCGTGCCTGCTAATTGCCTTACAATTTAATTCACCGCACTTCACTAAAATTAAATACCTTTTGTCGTCGTATCAATAGCGGTTTTTAATCGCCGTATATTATTAAGATAACATCTTAATTTTTCTACGACGCATAAACGAAACCTTTCCTTCCGCTGTCCTGCCATCCCCTCCCTTTTTTCCTCCCCCACCCCTCCCTTCCACCCTTCTTTCGTCTCCCGCTTTAAATTTCCTCCGATACCCGCTGCCCCCGTCACCGTATCCTTGATACCTTTTCTCGATCCATATGCGTGGCCGCGTTCGCGTGAGTTTGCCGAAACCAATTTATTCGCTCGCCGTGTTCGCTCTCTTTTACTCTGCTCAATCGAGATCTCGCCGACCGGAAATGGGGAATAGCACGCGAGAAGGAAGACCGCGTTCCGTGCCCAATGGCACTGCCCTGGGTACGCCCTCCCCGAGCACTCCGCACGCCGCTTCCTCGGGCGACACCACACTCCAAAAGCCGTGAACGAGGCATTTCGTGTTGCAGCGTGACTCCTAAGCTTACAACAATGATTGAAAAAAATTGAACATTTTATTCCAGAATAAATATTTCTGCTGCCTTAATGAAAGTTTTTTTATCATTGTTTTGGGGAGGCTATAACATTTTTAGGGAAACTCGAATGAATTTTATTTTTAAGGTGTCAAGTATACAGACTCTTCCAATCAACGATACAAAAACATTTTTTTGGATTCGTCTGTCACTGTATTTGAATGAAGACGTCTTGAGGCAGGGAACTTCAAAGAAGATATTTCCGTGGGAATGCCTTTCGTGTAAGAAGTGGCAACTGCCACTTGCGGTTGAGCTCGGTGATGTGGAATATGGTTTTAGTCGTAAATTTCATTTCATAAATAAATCATGCATAGTTGGTAACGAATCCCATTGACTAAATGCTTGGATTTTTGAAAAACTTAGAATTTTAAAGGTATTTATTATAAGGAGTCAGTTATGAAACCTTTATAAAGTGGTTGCATGTCATTTTCTTTCAGAGGTGTTGTTAACAAGAATGAATTCTCGCTATTATTCATCGATATCGGGCTAATGATGGACTGGGACCTTTCTCATTTTTCAACTCGAGTCTCGTGCCTTTTTACTGTACAGTTAACCAGGAAAGCCTTGACATATGTTGATAAAATCCACCTCTAAAATATTGAGATAGATTGAATCCTGTGATTGTGTATTTAACAAAAATATTTTGGTTGCGACATTACTTCCTAGTTAACTACGGAAAAATATTACAAACATTTTTATTGGCCACTTCCAAGTTTAAAAAAACATTTGTTATATTTAGATTTTTAGTTGCTGAGATCACTTACCTTCAATAGCAAGTAAAATAGACAATTACATACACACATACATATTATATCGATATAGTTTGTCAATGGTTGGCCAATTTAGTTTATGAATTTATTAATGCAGGTCAAATATACCACCAAGACTTTTTATGCCTATCTATGTGTGTGTTATAACTTATCCATAAATATTGCTTAAATAGCCGTCATTTTTTCAGCACGTTTTGCTTTCTTCTGACACTTCAACAGCTGGAATAAATTACTTTCTGAACACCAACCCAACATTTTTCTGCCTTAACCTTTAGGAACTCCACTTATCTAGTTCCTCACGCCTCATATTGTCAAGATTTAATAAAACCACTTCCAGGCTTAATTAGAAGCTTCGATGGGACTATCATTACTTTCGGCCTCTTCCGGACTTAATATCAAACTTTAGCGATCGCATGAAGGAAAAACATTTCTTTAATCTTTATAGCAATGTAACTTTGGGTCTAACACTTTCGGGGGAAATCATGCTTCCTTTCTAGATAGCCTTTGAGAGGCACGGGAAATCTTCAACCAACATAAGAAAAAAAACTCGGAGTGAAATGCTTCTAAAAGGCAACACAGGAAGGTAAACGAATGTTCCTACGCGGGGGGTGGAAAGGGGAGGGGGAGAGAATGGGAGAAAAGTGTGTGGGCGAAGCACTTGGAAGGGTTTTAAGGGCGGCGAAAACTTGGGAAGGAAAAATGTCAGCGCCTGTGATAGTGGAGAGAACCGAGAGGGAGTGCAGGGGGAAATGTTTGTGTGTGTTTGTGTGTGTGTGGGAGGGGGTGCCGTGAGCAAGTTGGGGGATGGGAAAGGGTCTTTGGGTTGGGAGCACGGAAAGATAAGGAAAAGGGCTAATTGATTTCTGTCGTGCAAACCTCCGGGAACTTGGGCTCAGACATTAGCTACAGCAAAACAGCCTTCCGCCCTCCGTCTCCTCCAGCTCTGTCTTATTCGCAGCCGACTCCTTTTTACCCTGCTCCTCCCCCCGTACACACACACCGCAGCATTTTCACTTCGTTTCACTCCCAGCCCCCACACGGAACCCACCCCTACCCCAAAACTACCCCATCCAACGACCTCGAGATACCTCCCGAACGTTATCACCCCACGTGTCTTCGTTAATTTTCACGCAGCACACGCCTTTTAAGAGATAGGTAGGTCCCCGTCACCCCTTTTCTTACCTGCATCCCGAGCTTTCCTTTTTTTCTTTTTACCTTCCTCCGGCGCTCCTCCTACCTCCCACACCCACTCATCCACTCACACTCTCCTTTTCAGCGCTCGTGTCTCGCCAAACCAACCCACACTTTCCACCTTCACCCCCCGCCCCTTCCCATCGGGTTCAAGTTCCAAATTCGCTTCCATGCTTGTTTGTCCCCCGCCCCACACCCCCTCGCTTCCCTTTGACGGCGGTTATTTCCTCTCATTTCCTTCCCCGTCACCTCACGTGCTGCTCCCGTTACCTTATTTAAACGTAAACCTTACCTCGACTTCGATCACTCCCGAAGTGTGCGAAGGATTATGTCGCTCCGGCTCCATTGTTCAGAAGGCAAAGTTTGGTATGCTCATATCTCGTAGACCCAGCGTAGGCTTAACGAGTCATGTTAGGAATCATAGCCACACTTCCATGTGGTTGAATTAAGAGATGAAATGAGACGAGCAACGTTCTCTTAGTGCTGGTATATGCGCAATGTGTGCAGACCAATTATGTCCTGAGGATCATTGATGAGATTTCCTCAAGCATTTAAAATATAAAATGCAATACAGCATACATTTAATTGCTTTATTTATCATCTTATGATATATTTTTCAAAAATAAGTCGCTATTTGAAAAATTGAAATGGGTGATAATATTCACTGCTGGTTCCTAAAAGTTGAATGGCGTTCGAATTTTGACCGGAATCGATTTCACTGCTGTAGAGAAACAAATTATTCTAGAACAATTATTTTAAGCTTAGTAGAGTAAAATTTTAAGCTTAGTTATGGTATAAATGAAAGAATTAGTACCTACACAATTTAAAAGTATTATAAACAACTACTGTATATTTTCTATGAGCGAAATAAATCTATTTGTCTTCTACATATGTCTCTCTTTTGATAAAGTATTACATGAATTAGTCATAGTTAGTATGTTAAGATAGGAGATAGCATAAATAAACTACATTTTTGCCTTGGCTCACGTACAGGATTTCAAACATCCATTGTTAACATATTTTGACAAATGTGATTTGTTTTCAGCCTGAAGATATAAATTACAGTAGATATTTATTAATGATTTGCGTTTAAAATTGGAAACGGATTTCAAAAAAGGTTTATTGAACTTAAAAAGGGAACTGAAATTTAGTTTTCCAGTTATAAGTCCTGAATGTTAACGGGTATGTCATTATCATCATATTTCAATAATGATATTGGGAAATAATATTTGTTATATATTAAATAAGGACCGATTATTACAAAGAAAATAAATATAACTGATGGAGTTAAAAAATAATAATGAATCATTTAGACGTGTTGATTACCATTCCCGTTCATATTAAACTTGGAGGGATCAATCAAACAAGGATTTTATTTGTTCGAAAAAGTTTAATTTTCCCAATTTATGTTAGGGAATAGCAGGGAGAAATTTAGGAAAAATATGAAAAATATGAGATTTTGTTCATCCGATACGTCGATACATAAAGTTCTTACAGATATTATTGAATAAAGCAATAATTTTAATGAAACCAATGATAATTATAAATTAGAAATTCCATTTTTTATTCAGATTATGCTCCAATTAGGAACCGAAGCAGAATATTTTGATCCCTATGGATTGACAATGGAATAATATAACATTTTAATTGCTTTTAAATTTATTCAAAACCGAAAGTTACGTTTGTAGAACATCGTTATAAAATGCCATTTTAGTCCATTATCAGCAAATTGAAACTAGATACCGCTCTGGTCCTTTTGCAATTTTTTATGCCATTTTAATTAGATATGCGAAAAACCTCAAGTGTGCATGCACTTAACTTTCTCACTTCCTGTCAAACAAATGACAGAAGGGAACTCGTCGATTCTATGTAAAAACATTTTGATAACTCTTTTATTATTTATTAGTATTATTTCGTATGATAATTTGTTCATTCAGGTCATATGATAAATGAAATCTAATCGTTGGTATTATACGAGGCACGGTGCAGAGTAATTGAAGGTTGATTAAGGTTTTTTTCATAGAGTAAATTTTGTTGAAATAGAAATTCGATACTTATTCTGAATATCTCTAATGGCGAGTGAAAATTTAAAATATCAACCATAATAAATGAAGGATGTAGTATATGGTTAGAGGGGGCAGAAAAATGAAAGGTATGCTTGATCATATCATGATTCGCGAATTCAACACGCTGTTGTAAGAAATTAATTGGTTTCAATGTTAACTTCCCTTTTCGAGTGTACGCAGATGTTCAATTCATAATTCGCATCAAGGGCTGAATCGCAAATTAATTTAAGACTGACCTCCAAGAATGGGATTTCACCGCAGCTTGAGAGATTCTCTAGGAAGTATCTCTGTCCTTGCTGAATGGGAATGATCAGAGTTAAACACACGTGTCAACATATTAATACACATGCCACGCACAATGTTATTTTCCAGGTAGGTTAAGTCTAAGCTGTTAGCAATTTAAGTTTATAACATAGATAACCTAACCCTAAGGCTATCTCTGTTTTGATATTTTTTATAGTGTCAACGAAACTCTCAGGAGTTTCTGTGAAGTGCTTTTACTCACATACATTCTCTTATCATAATTGGCCGATAAAGAACATATTTTTCTAACTAGAATGTTGACTCTTGTGCCCTTCCACGTTCTTTAATGACTTATTCAATCCGCCCACTCTTACTCCATTTTGAAATCGTAAATGTAATGTTGTTAAGGACCACATTCATACGATATATATTTGGTCAAATTAATGCTTATCCTAGGATACAAAGGTTTAGCTCGCAAAAAAATAAAGGGCACAACGAATTTAAACGAGAGCACTATTATTAGGTTTTTAATTAAACTTTTTATATTTATTGCCCTTTGTCAAGCCCAGGTCCGCTTTTATTTCAATTTTTCTTGCCTACCTTTCATCATTTTGAAAATGTTTTACGAAGATTTAATTTAATCAAGATCTTCCATCCTTTTGGTGATCATACCCAAAGAACAATCAATATCCCCATTCGCCTTATCAAATACAATTATTATTGGTATATGCATGCTCTCTTCTCTCTTAGTCGATAAAAAACAATTTTCCAGCTAAGAGTGTGTTTATGTACCTATCCAAGATATGCACCAATCTAATGGCTTACAAAAGAGTATCAAAACTATATGTGCCACTTTTTCACTCCTATTTTCTCAGTTAACCACGAATTTGAAATTTTATTAAAGAGACACTAATTGGAACAGATTTAAAAAAAGATACGTGCGGACATTAATTAAAATTTCTCAACGTGTAAACCATAGGTTACTTGAAAATTACTAGTTGATAAATTTAATGAAGAATTTTATTCTTCAACATAGGTTTATGTATAATGGGAATGATCAACCTCAGCCGTACTCTTAATGGTGGCCAAAGAATATGTTGAGGGGATATTCTCGGTAACAAAATATAATATTAAATTAAATGAAAAATGATGGTGGGTTAGGACGGAACAAACTATTTAACCTACATACGATAACTACACACGCTAGCGAAGGTGTACTAGATGGCATAGATCCTCGCCCGTCGCAAACACTCAAAACACAGGACTTACGGAGATTTCTTCCGACGCCAGCTTAGCAAGAACACCCCGGCTAGAGTGTTTAGTTATCGTGTGTTGGTAGGATCGTTTGTTCAGTCCTAACCCAGTCCCTGAATATTCCCTCACCATATCCTTTGCCCACCATTAAGAGTACGACTGGGGTTGATCTTTCCCATAATACTTATACGGCCGTAGTTACCGTTCCTTTTTATACGTTTGCGCGCTTTTCTTTGCTTATCTTTTTATATGCTTAGCCTGGTCTCAGAGCTAGGTTCCCATTTCCATTTAGGTATTGTGCTGTCCTTTTGATCTCATCATTTATTATTCACATACCTCCAACAAAAATATTGTAATTTCTTAATGAAGAATATTATAATGTCTAGCTTTCAAAGCAACTTAACGGGTTCGTTTTTGAAAACAAGTTTTATATTTATTCATCAGTTAAATGTAGTCATAAAATATTATAAAGGACTTTACCTGAATCATTACTGTCTTTACGTTTAAATGAATATCAACGTCTTTATTCATGGAAAGATTTAGTAACTATTATTAGTAGAGTCTCTTAAATGAAATACCCTGAGAAAGGACGACGTACAATGATAAGTGTTATGTCATGCATATCAAATAATATGCAGTAAAATACGTGAATTACACGTAAATATTCATAAACCATCTATTTAGCTCTAATTCTTACCGTCAACCAAACTCGTTATCGCACTCGAAAACCAAATGAAATCATCGATCGAATCCGATTGGGTAATCAGGGGATCCTAAGGTTGACCTCTCGATCGTCCTTCGAATTTTTCACAAGCCCTCGCTCATCTCACCCTCCCCTTCCAAGTCCTCTCTCGCGGGCGTCACTGTCGATTATTCATTCGCTCGCCTTCCCCCCGTGTCTTCCGTCCTATCTCTCGCATTTTCAACACCCCCCCCCCCCGGACGCCGCCCCGTCTGTTTGCTCCCAAACTAGGCGACGCCTCCCTCGAATGTATAATGGAGGAGGACGCGCTCCTCTCTCTCCTAATGGCTGAGCAAAGTTTGGTTTGGGACTGCCGGGTAACGATCGGGGGATACGCCGTTTGGAGAGTGCAGGACCCTCCTCCTTCGGGTAGACGCCTTTCCTCATCCTCCTCCTCAATGGACACCGTCGTTGGGGGATGACTCTGCAAGAGACGCGTACACAAAGGGAGTGAAGGTGACCCAGGAACACCCTCCTCTGCACCCAGTTGCTCCTTGTCTCCCACGAGCCAGCCCAACCTATCCATTACTTCACCATATTGCTTCCGATGCATTTTTCTTTCCACCCTTACCACTTAGGCTTTTTTTTGACTTAGCGCTCCTCTTTCACACTTACCCCCTGAGATATGGAAATAGTTACGGAATATAGGGAATAGGAATTCGTCACCCGCTGTCAAGTAAAAAAACTATCAACACAGTAATGAAACCAAAGGTAGGTTTGGTAGGTTATTGTAGAGTTCCCCCAGTACTAACTCCGACGGCGTATGAAATTCACATATCAGGGTAGGGGGGCCAGTTTCCCTCCCTCTGCCGGTCATAGTTTCCGTGAAATGCCTGGTACCCGAAAAATCACACAGCTTGGGGCTTGAGCTGAGACCAGAGAGGCTTGCCCGGGAATTGAACCCAGGTCCTCCGGTCCTAGTCCAATACTCGGCTCGAGGACCACCGTAACCCCCCTAGTAACTTATGTATGTCTCAATTTCTTGTTATTTGGTGTTTCTTTATATATACTATTCTTTATATAGTATTTTGAAGTCAAGTACATTTGCAATTTTTGATAAAATTTCCAGATGACGATGGTTATTAATATTTCCCTTAAACTAACGGAGGAATAGGTGATTAAACCTCAATTGGGCATGGACCTTCCACTTTTGATATTATTCAGTGACAGTCTTAGGTACACTATAAATGCTTCTGCAAGAATTTTTTTTATTATTCTTTTCAGCTTTTTCTCAGATATTCATTTTCATTTTGAAGAATTCACCAATAGTCCCGTATACTTATTTTCATTAGTTTTGTATGGCAACATATTTTAATTACTTATATCATATTTCAATCCATTTGAGCTTTGAATACTTTGCTTGATATATCCGTCCAGCTCCTTTTATCAATGCCCGTAATGATTTATAAATTAACAATTTATTTCTCCCCAAATATGTGCTTCCCTGTTTATATTCTAAAAGAAAATTAACATTTGATTACATTCAAAGGGATAAATAAATAATGTAATTTATCCCTTTCAAAACGTACACATATACCCGAAGGCTTTATTATGTTGGAGATGTTTTCATCTTGAAAAGTGCATTAATTTAATACAAATTGATCGGAACGCCCATTGGATCAAAGAATGCCAAAATCCTGTCAAAAACTTTTTAATATTTAAATTGTAGTCAGTCCATCTAACAAAATTTGATACCTAAAAGTTCTTATTGGAATTTAATATTTTCTAAACAATATATATCCTTCTATTTTCAAGTTAAACACTTGAAAAGAGCAGTTTGAATGTATATATTTATAAGGGTAAATATATGAACAAGTTTGTATGTTGATATTCACATCTTTGGTAGAAATAAAAATTCGTAAACAATAGAACTAAGGATTTGATATGCCTACTTTTATGTAGGAATAAGATAAGCAACTTTGAAGGATTTCAGGATAGGAGTCTCATATTCCGCTACTATGGCTTAGTATCCCATTCTCAATACACATGCGGACGACCGCATTTCAATAGAAAATATTATTTTCCCTCAAATTATGGCAAGGAAACTCGTTGAAAGGCGTCCAGCACACATTTCTCGTGAAGCGATGACAAGGTCAGCATCGATTATATCAAGACAATTTAAAAACTGGAAGTTAATATATTTTATCTAGCGTCAAATCATTTAAATATTTTTTTAATCCATAATTTATGTGTATGGATACTTCATTTATATTTGCATATTGTTTATTGTGTAAATAAACTTGATCTTCATGATTCCTAGCGTGCGCCGAAAAAATCAGCAAGCCTTAGGGAAACTTATGAGTGAGGGTAAGGTGACAGAAACTACTGCATAAAAATAGAAATACATTAATGAAGATGGAAAGCCGATTACAAAACTATGGGAAAAGTAAATAGCGAAAGATCAAGAAAGCCATGGAGTACATAAGAAATAATTTTGAAGATAGATGAAAATAGACGGATAGAGGGCATCAAAATAATGCATGCAAAGAGATAATAGTAAGTTTTTATAAATCATTGAATGATAACTAGAGGCGAGAAATTAATTGAGCGAAATAAGCACGGTAAAAGTCGCAGCGTGAGAATATGAAAATTTTACAAAGCAAGGGTATCCCCCTTTAGCTGCAATGACCACCTCCAATCTTATCCTCAATCGATCACACACACTGTTTAAAACAGCGCTGTCCATATTCGCGATTGCTTCTACGATAGCGGTGCATAGACATTTGGGTGCCTAGTCTTATTAATAACGCTTTCGACTACGCTGCAAACATAATAGTCGAGGGGGTTCAAGTCCGGGCTCTTCGGGGGCCAGAGCTTCCAAAACCAGAACATGCCAATTATATCTGAGAGCCAGTGTTGGACTAAATGACTCGTATGAGCTAGTGCACCATCCTGTTGAAATAAATATTGTCTCCCCGAGGCCACAGTTACCATCCATGGTTTCACGACATTCTTCAAAATTTGCAGATAGATTTCTTTTTCGGTAGTTTGTCCCTATTCAAAGAAATGTGGCGGTATAATATCACCCTCACTGGACAAAACACCTAAGACGTACACACTAGCCCGAAATTTTGTTCGAGCAACAATTGGGACGTCCTCGGGGTCGTGGAAGAGCCAGCGATCATTTCTCCGGTTGATCTTCGCGTCAACAGTAACATTTTTCATCAGGAAAGAATCTGATTCGCCCCGCAGATTCATGTTTTTGAGAACAAAATGGCAGGTAGGTATCGTAGGGCCTCCTCTGCCATCCAACGCATTGTTCGCTCACTAAAATTCAATTCTGACGCCAAGTTCCTCAGCGATCGCCCCGGGTCCTCCGAAATCAGCGCCTGAGCCTTCGCGACGACTGCCGAAGTTCGTGACACGCGTTTCTTCGAATGAGGTTACCTTGCTGGGTTATTGAAACCTTCCACAGACTTCTCCAAAGCATTATACTTAGCCACAATATCGTAAATCGTTTATCTGGGGTTCCCGAAGAATCGAACTATTTCACTGGGCGAACACCCAGAGCTAACACTTTCGGTAATAGCGCCTCTTCGCTTGTACTCCTCAAGTGTTCGTAACATCTCGGCCATTTTAAAATTATGGCTGTTTACTGGATGCCTATAGCTTTCAAGAACGCCAATTACGAACTCCAGGGGAACTACGATGCGGCGGGAAATTCAAATTGAAAACTTTGGCCCGAGCCACCTTCATCAGTAGGAGAGAATTAACTGCGTTAGTCAACTCACACTAATGAAATAAGCCGGTAATTAGTTTTTTTCTCTTTTGCGTTTGTTCACTTCTTTAATGATACCAGTCCCGTGTAATTTTTAATCGCTCTAATGGTCAAATGTGTGTGTGTGTGTGTGTGTGTGTGTGTGTATATATATATATATATATATATATATATATATATATATATATATATATATATATATATATATATATATATAATTACAATTCTGTGGTTATTAACTACTCGACGGGACCATATCGTAAAAGAGATAAAAGGTGAAAATTTTAGCGCTCTAATGTAAGAGGGTGGTGACAAGAGAGATACAGGAAGCGGAGGAGCGACTATAAAATTGTCGGATAAGGTCATCTGTGGTGTAGGGGATATATTGATTTCCGATTTATCTTCTTTGGTCATTAGCTACTCGGAGTCTGTTCTCCGGCTCATGGCTTGGAGAGGAAAGGATTTGAGAGAGGGACAATGGGTCAAGGGGTTTAAAAGCAAGGGATTTAAGGCTTGAGGAGTTTGAGTGCGAGAGAGTTAGGAGAAAGTGATGAGATAACTAGTGTTATGCAAGCGATTGTATAAAGCGGTATAGAGTGTTGAACAGTCCGCAAGGAAATTAATTAATTTGTACTATGTGAAATGGAATTGATTTTAAAATGATTTTTTTTTCGTTTTCATATTGCAGCCAATTAGATATCTGCAAATTTTCATATCTCATTAATAAATTGCCTCACTTAATATTAATGATGGAGAAAAATAAGGCATATTTAAAATGATCTTTTGTAAACTTTTTAACGCATGAAAATATCGGACCAAAATATTTGTACAGGCTATTTTCAGTCATCCTATTAGCATTCTATTCAACTTCATGTCGGTTTTAATTATAAAGGTAATACAATGTACCTCACCATCTGAAATAAATTTTCTATTAAATGAGTGATGTATTTTGTAATTGTACATTCTTTTAAAGCAAGATTTATAAAAATATTAAAATTTTTCCTTCATCAAATATGTTTTTAAATGCACAAAAAAATTGTACAAAATATTTCAATCGAGTAAGGAATGTCTCCAATTGATCATATTTGTGAATTTTTGGAGCGCATTGTTTCAATCCTAATGTAAATCGAACGATAGGAAATCATAAAAGTTATTAAATAACTGAAATTTTTCGAGGAAACTGATAGTTACGATAGGAAACACACTTTACACTCAGTCAAGTGGGAATCCCCAGAAATGAAACTATGAATTGTTTTCAAGCGTGTAGATTAATTTTCGCATTTCATACAAACATTTCTTTATGCAATCCAGCAAATTTCTTCCCCTTCGTTGTTTCTTGTCTGCACCTTCTTTATATTTGCCATTTTCCTCTTCAGGATGCCCTTTTTTACCATCCCGCTTATATCTGTTCTCGCTCCTTTTGCCCGTCAACAACCTGGCAGCAGGTGCGGGCGTATCCTTGCCTCTCTATAATACATCCGAGAGACTTGATCAGCTACTGCTTCCAACTCCATCGTGTACGTGTATGTATGTGTCAAGGCGATCAGCGACACATGCCGCACACATGCCTTCCTGCTGGACACAATAGACTTCTCACCTTTACTGTCACTCATTAGGGCGATCTTGTTTTCACCCGAGACCACGGCAGAGTGAGGAGGATGCACGACTTTGAAGTGATAGTGGGTTTGAAATCCCTTTGGATGATGGTGCTCGCTACTTCACCTTTTGGCGTATTCAGCACCTGTAATATGCCCCCCATTTGGGCACTCACAATCGATTAGGATGGATTTAGGGTGGTGCCCTAAGAGCTCCAAGCACGCGTTCCCATGCGTAGTTGATATTTGTAACTCGAGGGCTTCTCGTCCCTGAAAACTGGTTGCAAATATTTCTTGAGCTCTATTTTCGATTATTTGGGTAAGCCTTTTCTTTCAAACTAACGGCAGGCACCGATGTAGCGAAATAAGAAATGATGGTGCCCCAAGATAGGGAATGTAATGATTTATCGTAAAAATGAGTTTTACCTCAGATCATTGTAATGTAAATTTCCAGTGATAACTCGGAATGTTTTACATGTTGATAATAATAATTGTAATAATGGAAACAGAAATAATTTCAGATTTTTAATATTAACTTTCTTTATGATTGAGTGGTGAAAAGAGGGAAGTTTTAAAGCTTTTTTCTGCATAATTTTATAAGAAATTGATTTTTTCACATTAAAATAGTATATCGTTGAAATTAAAATAATCTTTTAGCACTTACTTATTTTCAATCGATATATTTTTTTAAACTTAGTGCTCTTACTCCATTACATTCTGTATCATAAAAATTTAAACTATTTTTTGAGGAATAATAGTTTTGACATTATAGATTAATATTTAAGCTTGCTGCGAAATCAAAACGGAAAACTTTTTGTTGAATATAATATTCATTTGAGGATATTGCGTAAAAAGAAGTTTTTTTGTAGAAGAAATAGTAATTTTGATCCTTAAGGGCAGTGCGTAATTTCCTCTATCGGTGCTAGTTTCATTCCATTCGGCTCGTTATACTTAATTGCAAGCTAAACAATCGCTACCTGGCTTCTATCATCTCCAAGATGAGAATTGGTCGTCTTAATTAGAAATTGGAGAACCTTTCATGAGAAAGTTTTGAAAAATAAAAATAATACCATGAAATAAATGAAACTATACAAAGTGTATGACTGAATTACGACATCGGAACAGTGGTGAAATTATGGGCCTTCAAAGAGGACCTTCACTCTATATCGGGGCCAATATTTCTGCCAAATTATTTCTGCTAGTTACACCCACTAATCCACCTTAGCATCGGCACTAGCACCCATGTTGCTTTGAGGCCGTTGCGTGGAGCGTGTTAACTTGTCTGCGGCGAACTCGCAAGCACCTCCTATCCGCCACCCACATTACCAGTCCACTGTCCACAATCGAGCGTAAACACCAGAGATAGTAGCGCCGCAGGGGGTCTCCCGGGAACTAATTGCATCTTGCACTCAGCGCATGCGAGTATCCTGTTGAGGGCGAGTAACCGTCCACTTAAAAAAAATTCCGTTGAACGAAGCAATTACCTTAAAAATCAAAGCGTTGAATTCTCTTATGCCTGAATTACGACTCGTAAAACCCGGTAACCACTTACGTTACCTAAATGGCAAAATCACAAAAAACATACCTCACCAGTTGATGATAGGTTGGTACCCAACTGTTTGTTATGGCTACTCACAGTCGCACCGGAGTGAGGATCATCAGGCTCCTGTTACATATTAAGGCTCAAACGGCTAACAGCATTTTGATGCTCGATTAGAAATGTGCAATCCGTCCCATATTTGGGAAATTATCCATGAGATTTTAAAATATGTATTTAGATTGATGCGAAACACATCGAGAAACAAGTTCACCTTATTTTCGGAATCAATGTCTTTTTTTTTAATTTGACTGTTACTGTAATAGCCATCCCATGTCATATTTTTTTGTTCATAATCCACTTAGAGAATTCCATGAAATATATGGTAAAACACGATTATTGCACTCTTTCAGCGTGAAATTTAGTATTCAGCACATATTTTGGGACAATTTTCCATTTTTTGAGAGATTTTCTTAGTTCTAATCAAATATCTTCGTTCTTCCTGGGACATCTAAAAATAAAGAAGTTTGTCCATTTTTGCCACCAGCGTATTTTGGTATGATTATCAGGGAAACACAATATTTATATGAACTCATTCGAGTGTCATCGGAAATTTCCATTCTCAGTGGAATGCTTATGCCGTGAACGTGAACTTATTCTTCATCGCTGCATCAGCCAATTGATTTTCAATGTTCATACATTTCGCTTATATGTATGCAAAAAAATCACCGGAAGGAAGTCTTTCAGATATTTTACATGAGGAACAGCTGGACAACGTTGACATTTATGCGTAAAAATTGAATAGCTTTGATATGTCACTCAACTTTGAGTTATTTGTAAATGACTGTAAAAAATCTATTTATGTGAAAAAATTGCCTTAAAAGGGGTTATTTCATTATCCTTTATTGTCATGAGCTTATATTATTCCATTGGTTGTCTTATTTTATATAAATGTCTTAGTAAATATGTATAAAAAATGGGAACTAATATCAACGGAACGATTTTCGAATAGGAAGGGACGAGGTGGATGGAATGGGAGCAGGATAGGAAGGGAAGGGAAGGGGCGATGGTGTGGGTAGATGATGGTGCGCGTTCGGAATGTTTTCGTTGGGGAGGGGTAGTAGAAGTCACGAGGTCAGTCCTCCATCATGCCGAGAGTCCATCGTGCAGTGCCTCGAAAAATATTCAAAATCAAGGTCACTGCAGGATTATCCCATCATCGCGAGGAATGAGTGTACGACGAAGGACAAAACAGGTAGCCGTGGCTCCAATTGGAATATTGCGGTGCATCTGGAGTGACAATCGAGTGATGAGAAAGTTAGAGCATTGGTTGGTCGACTGGCATCGTGATTTCTCATGAAGCTAAACCATATTCATTTTAATGAAAAGCTCATTCCATGAAATTCACGTGATGAATTCCCCATTACACTCTCTTAAAGAGAAATTACGTTTTGTATGAGTCAAAAGATTGTTTCTTTAGAAAACTAACTTTGAAGATTAATAAATCTAGTGTTTTTTTCCTTACTTAAATCTGTGAGCACTGGATAAATAATACTGTCTTGCTTACAAGTGGGAATCATTTACCACAGATGACTTTATGACAAATGAATCGATTGTCAATATTGAAAACAGAAATAAGTGCTGCATTTAATTTTTTTCTGATACTTGAATGGAGGTCCCAATCACAGAAGAGCAGCGAATATGAAGAGACTCTCATTTGCGCGTGGGAATCAATATTAACTTTAAAATACCACTAGCGTCGAAAAAAAGAATCAAAATAGTGTGTACATACTTAGGAATTGAAAGCCCAAAAGGAGAGATGTATCTCGGAAAAGGATTTTTCAGAGATATAGCATCAAGTTTTAAGTCAATATTGAGCATCCTAAATTCAGTACTGATATCAGTCACTAAAGTAAGGTATGCATTAAAATGCCTGAAGTGGACCTGATCCGGATCAATGTAGCTCTTATTTGAAAAATGACAAGAAAGATCAAGATGAACAATTTTTACGTGATCGCAATCGATATCACTATTCTGGAAATTTTTGAGTCAAACTAACCGTTTGGTAAAGCATACCGCAATTAATACTACCATGGATCAAGATGCATTGGATTCTCGGGTGAAGTATTTGTGCCTAACGTTTAGCTACGTCCTCCGTATACACATAATCACCCTACAAGTCGGCCCCCCGTTCATTTCATCCTGCAGTGCGGGCGCTCTCAGGTTATGCAGCAAGACTCGGTCGTTGGTGAGGACGCGCGAGGAGCGTCATTGCAGCCACACTACTGGCGGAGTGAGCATGAGCAGTATATAGGGGAGACCATGTTCCTCCAACGATTTTTCCTCATTCCAAACAGCCATCCATCGGATTTCAAATGCCTCCAGTTCCCCAAGAGGGTTTACTGGGAGATAGCTATCAACAAGTTAGGGGCAGTCGTTTAAGACTGTGGAATTCGACCTACGAGTCATTATCTAAGTACACTTTCTCAAGCAAGGGACTTGCTTCTTTTAGTTATATATAATTTATATCTAGAGAAAAGTAACAGAATGTGTTCTACAATAAGGTACCTCGATAAACTTTTTTTTACTCCCCATTCATTCGTTTTAACTCACTGACGGTGAATAAGTGTAAAATTCTCCTTGTATTATAAAATATAGTTTACTTTCAAGATTTGTGTCTTAAATTTGTTAGATGTTAAAAATGACACCATGAATACCATGATGCCTAGAAATGTAGTGTCAGGAAGATGACTAAGCTAAAATTGTATTTGAGCGTGTTATTATCTTTCCCATTTTAGCATTCATTACTACGATATTTTAGCATTCATTTGTTTGAGGGATTATTCTGGTCCTATGGATACAAGGATGCAGTTTTCGTTATGTTGTCACTAAAATTGATAAACCATCGACAATCATTCCTATTCGCTTAAATGTGCCCCAAGTTTAGTCGCCACGTAGATAGATAAAGCTGCGAGTGCTCTGTGGCGGTACGCCGAACCGAACCCAGGCTTTCCGGTAAGTAGCTCAGAGGTCTGTCCACGGGAATACTACTCCAGAAATTTAGAAATTATTTGGAAAGTAATTTTTGCATATGGATCTTAACAACACTGAACATTTTAGCCAGCAATTTTCTCTGGAGGACATGGACTCAAAGCCACCAGAATTAAAATTTTGCATTATGGTAGACTCGTAACTGTATGTTGAAGTTTTAGAAATTACAACTATTTACAACTATTCAAGCAACCCTACTCTAAAATATTTTTTATGCATATCCTTTTACTATGCATTAATTTGGCCAAAAAAAATTAAACTTAAAACGATTAAAAGTTCTTTTTGCTGGAAGATATCTTAAGGTTGTTAAAAATAAAACAAAAATATTATGAAGTACATTTGACAGGGATATTAGTTACCAAATTAACACCTTAAATTGCTCATTTGGGGGATTCAACAACCTTGAATTGGTGAAATGGCTTGTTTACCTGATCATTAGGTCTGTACCAGTAGCTCACATTATTTAAGTTACTTGAATTATTTTGAGTAACATGTAACAAAAAGTCACCGCACAACTTTTCCCAATGCAAGGGTGGTATGCATATAATATTTCTAAGAATTAATTTATTTAAAACATAATGAACGACAAAAAATTTATTTTTAAACTAAACTCTTAATAAAATAATCCGGGGGTATTAAATTTTGCGGAAGCTGTTTTTAATATTCGAAGTGTTCCCCCGGTTGTCGGTATAACTCATTTTATACGATTTTAAATGATAACATAGTTAGATAAAAGTTTCAATAGTTTAATTGTCGCTCTACATTGGAGTGTTTAAAATAGAATCTTAATTCCGAGTCAATCGTATCCGGCCATTTATGTAAAGTACAAGAAATTCTTTTTCAAAAATTGTTGTTTTTCGATGTCCAAATTTTTTAGAAAATTATATCCTAATCTTACTTGGCCTATCCAACTTTCTGAATTTTAACCTTATTTACGCTAATAATTAGAAGCCCTTACTCCTTACAATGTCTTGTCGTTTGGTCCCCAAACAAACAAATGAATGTTTTTGATTTATATTTTATTAGGATGAATTTCGGTATCCTTCCTCACATTGTGATCGTAAAATGCGAGTGTAAAAAGTCTACAGTAAAGCATGTTGATAGTAGACATATCAAACGAGATTTTTACTTATTTTCATGCATGGATTGTGGGACATGTGTAATATTTTGATTATTGCAAAAAAGATAGACTTTTTTGCAATGAATTTCATCCACAAGCCACCAACTATCTATACGATCTCATTCTAGCCTTATTAATATTTTTATCAGATCAAGGTCATGATATTGAGTTTTTCAAACCTAGTAGCAGTTAACTAGAGTATTTTTCAACACTAGTCGATGTACGTGTATTTCATTTTTGCTCCAAATGCTCACTATGCATTCAATAAATATTATAATTACGAAATCAGCATTATTTTTTTATTCTTTTGTGACAGGCTTTATCTAAAATATGATGTTTCATTAAAGATGTCTTCTTTAGAGAGTCACAGCATATGTTTTCTCCAAGATAGGTTCGGAAGACGAGGGTGTACCTCGTGCCTAACAAACCTAACAAAGATACAAGATTTAATTTAACCATCGGCAAAAAGTGAATTTTCCCGAGTTTGTAAATGCAAGTCTGTATTTTTGAGAAATGCATTCTGTTTTTTTGATATTTAATTTAAGTCCTCAGTGAAAACGCTGTGTGATATATTTGAAGGTGGTATAAAGCCATCTCTCTGCCTTACAATTTGGCTCGGAGGGATATTTAGCAAATATTGTGCACAATTAACTTCCAGCTGTAACTACCATTATTTTTAGATTTGGGAAGCGCATCCTCAATCCAAAGTACCTCCTTTTCATTTATATCACAATTTTTTTGCTAAATTAATATGGTTTTTTCAATCGAAATACTTATACATTATATCACAAGATATAATATAATGCGTGATTGAGGATAAGAGTGTAATTTAGTAGATTTAATATTTTCAGATAATGAGGGAGATGGTCGGAGAGAAACCCAGCGTAAGATTAAACGAAAGACGCCCATTAGGGTACAATTTGTCAAATCCGGTATATGGATGAATCTACATGAAGTGATCTCCAAAAGGCACCTAAATACAGATCGGAATAACTCTTAAAAACTCTGCTACTGCCAGCATACGAACTCAGATGGTAGGAAACCAGGTCGCTAACCACCTCAGTAACCCTATCCTCAATGCCAAAACATCGCGTGTACTAATCAGTTCAGTACTCCGATTTTCGAATACTAATCACAAAATGTCTTTTAATTGTCTCGTTAATTTTTACTGTGTCGTAGAGTAATGTTTGTGGTGTCGATTGAAGAATTTAGTTGACTCCCAGAGGCTGTGAAAACTAAGTGTGTGGGGAGGGCACCAATCGTATGACTCACTCCCACGTACAGCTTACCCGTTTTCCAATTACATTTGCCATTTTTTTAACATTAAACAAATGATACCAATGATTGTATCGCTGCCATTATTACCTTAATTAAATATTTTGTGTATCTATCGAAGAATGGAGGAGTCGCAGGGATGATTGAGGTAAGCTATACTACCCACCTATTTGCTCTTCCAGTAAAGGTATTTGCAAAGGCAGTTTTAAAAGTACACAATATCAGTCGAGAATATGGTTCCCATGAGAGAAAGACATCGTGTAATTGCACGTTTTCGTCATTTCGAACATCCTTACCACCTCAACAGCAAACCGATAACTCTTAGCATGCAGGTACTACCTACTCAGCGTATCAATCTCCGTGGAGATACTCTTAATGGGTACCTCGGGGAATGGATACCTTGGGGAATGGATACGTGCGGCCGTGAGGAAAGCTTCCGGGGCCTGGGGGCTGGGAGAAGGCGTGAGGTAGAGGGTGGCAGGGGAAGGTGTCAGGAGGTGCTGATGGGCTCCAGGGGAAGGGAAGAGGGGAGGCAGGAGGGTAAGAGGCGTACTGGGTAGAGGCAAAGGACGGTAGGCATGAAGAACGGAGAGGAAGGGAGAAGAGACAATCAGGGAGGATGAGGAACCCGAGAGGAGGATTCTATTTAACAGACCTGTAGTACGCCGGTGATCACTTGCCTCGCGCTTACGCTACAATGATAATGGATGCTTGGAGACGAAAGTGATGTTTTCAAAATGGAAAGTAATTACTTGAAACATCGGCAAATACACATATTTGAGCAGAATTGGGACTGAGGTGAGATTTGAAAAACTTAAATTGTTTATTTTCATATCCCTTTTAACATCAGTGGAAACAAAATATTGTATCCATAAAAATTTTCTATTTCAGCACATTTATAGAAATTAATGTTATTTTTTGTGAACTTTTTAAAAGCAAAGTATTTATGCATTTCTTTGTCCTTCAGATTTATATGCCTACCAGATATACTAAAATAAGCGGCGTTACCTGCTTCTCCTGTCTTCATAAGATCCTTTTCTCTACGTTTTATTTAAAGATGAAGTAATTTATTTGGAGCTCTAATGATGATTTCTATTATTATTATAT
The DNA here is from genome assembly GCF_022747635.1 of Hetaerina americana. Classification (NCBI taxonomy): domain Eukaryota; kingdom Metazoa; phylum Arthropoda; class Insecta; order Odonata; family Calopterygidae; genus Hetaerina; species Hetaerina americana. The sequence continues at coordinate 3,710,829 of NW_027287084.1, forward strand.
TTGGTTGATAACTAATTACTACACCTTTAAATGACTATATATATATATATATTATTATTATTACCAGGTAATCTACCGGTTAAGGTAGGTTTATTGATGGACACAGCCACTAAATAAAACATTTTGTTACTCCTAACAAAACACAAAATCCAGCATCCTATTATATATCAGGTCCCTCTTCATCTCTGAGTTCTTTCTTCTTCCCTTCATCCCGTCCAACATCCCTATCCTGTTCCTTCCCTTTCCTCGTTTGCCTAACATTCTCCCGTCTATGACAGTCTTCAACATCCCACTGCCGGTCAATACCCCCTTCAGTCACTTTTCCTGCCTCCATAGGATTTCTCCCAACAAAACCCTCTCTTCGCCCACCATACCAAGTACTTTCTCATTTGTTTTCTTCTCGGTCCATTTCACCTTCTCCATTCTTCTCCACACCCACATTTCCAAAGCCTCTAGTCTACGTCTATCCTCCTGCTTCAATGACCACGTTTCCGCGCCGTATATAGCTACGCTCCATATCAAAGTTTTTACGAGTCTTTTCTTAATATCCTTGCTCAACGTCCCTGTCATCAACTCCCTTCTCCTTGTGAAAGCCTCTTTGCCTAGCACAATTCTTCTCCTTACGTCCTTACTACTTTGACCGTGTTGGTCCAAAATACTACCGAGATACGTAAACTGTTCTACCTGCTCTAGTTTTTGCCCTCCTATTTCAATATTTAGGTAAGTCTTTTTCTTCCTAGAAAATCACATTACCTTTGTTTTATTAATATTGATTCTCATCCCATACCTGTCGCACTGATTTCCCAATTCACTCAGCAATGCTTGCAACCCCTTGGCTGACTGACAAACTAAATTTGGTAATCAGCAAACCTAACTGATTTTACGAATTCCTCGCCCACTTTTATTCCTACTTCCAGTTCTTCCCATGCCTCTTTAATCATTTCCTCTACACACAGGTTGAACAGCAACGGTGATGATGGGCAACCCTGCCTTACACCTCTTCCTAACATTGCCCATCGGGACTTCCCGTTCCCCACCCACACCTGAGCAGTCTGAGACATCTACAGGTTGCGGATTAGCCTCCTATCCCTCCAATATATTCCTATTTTCTGGAATATACTCCCCAATTATTTTTCCCCAATTCACTCTATCAAATGATTTTTCTAAATCAACGAAGCAGGCAAATAACTCCTGGTTTTATTCTATATTTCTCTCGATTGATAATCGTATTACTGCAATGGCATCACGCGTACCTCTCCCCCCCTTAAACCCAAACTGGTCATCCCCTAAGTAATCATTTGCCCTACTCTCCATCAATTTATTTATGATCCGGAAAACAACTTTAGCTGCGTGGGATATCAAACTTATTATCCTGTAGTCCTCACATGACGTGGCCTTTACTTTTTTCGGAATAGGAACTAAAACTGTTCTCACAAAGTCTTCCTGCCAGATTCCCTTCTCATAAATACTGCGGATCAGCCCATATAGCCTCCATATATATATATATATATATATATATGTATATATATATATATATATATATATATATATATATATATATATATATATATATATATAAATATAATGACTGTACGGAAAAACTCACACGAGCGGCAAAATAATGGGCTGACACAATATAACACAAATAGAATAGAATAGCAACATTTAAAAGGACACTGACACGGTAAATTGTTCGAGCTTTCGGCCCTCTCAGAGGCCTTCTTCAAGAGAGACTGAAAATATGCTGTTGCTGTGGAGAAGGGTAAGAGGTATGGGCGGGGTGGGGAGGTGTGGAGGGAATGCTGGGAGGGAAATTAAAGGTGGCGGTTAAGGGTGGGGATTTTGAAAGAACGGAAAGCTAATATGTAGGCGGATTCACGAGTTCTCACCTCTATATTGGTGGCTGAATCAGGTAGGGATTTTAGGAAGCTGAGAGCAAAACACTGGTCGAATGAAAGGTTGTGGGAATTGGCGTGTGAAGGGATAGGAAGAGAAGAGAGTGAGGCAGAATTGCAGGATTACCGGTGATTATTCATTCGGATGGATAAGGGGGTAATGTATTCGCCTATGTAAAAGGAAGTGCAATGTTTGCATGATAAAAGATAAATAATATTTTTTGAGAGGCAATTAGCGTGGGAACGATGTGAGGGGGCAATGAGGGGATGTAGGGAGAGGGAAGTAGGCATAATTAGAGGACAGGTTTTACATCGGGGGCGGTTGCAAGTTGGGGAAATATTGAAAAATTTGTCACGGGGGGGCGCCAAAGGGTTGGTGGATTTCAGAAGGATTTTGAGATTGGCGGGTCGTCTGTATGCGATAGATGGGCATTGGGGTTGTAAGGATGAGGTCGCGTCATTGTCATGTAAAATTGGAAACAGTTCTTTAAGGAGGGTTTTCAGTCTGTGTGATCCGGGGAAATAGGTGGTGCAAAGGTTGTGTCTTGCGTCAGATGTGGGCTTGTTATTGTGTAATGTGTGTGGTCGGGTGGAGCGGTGGATTTTATTTTGTAGTAACTTTTCTGGGTAACCGCGTTTGAGGAGTGCAAGATGTAGATTGTCAAGGTATTTGTTGAGAGTGGCTGTGGTGTTGCAAATTCGGTGTCCGCGGATAGAGAGAGAGTTAGGAATCGAGCGTTTCGTGTGTTGAGGATGACAGCTAGTGTGGTGTAGGTACCTAGCTAGCCTAGCTAGATACTCGACGGAGCAATGGAATCGTAGTTATAATGCCAAGAGAACCAGGGGAAACAAAGTGACGGGTCGGCAGGAGAGGGGAGAGGGATTATGTAGAGAGCAGGACAGATGGAGAGGGTGGGAGAAGTGTTAAAAAAAAAGCAAAAGACTATGAAGAGAGAGAGAGAGAGCAGGGAGAGCGAATGACGTGGGCGCAAGGACTTTTAGGGAGGACAACCTGACGTAAGAGTAGCAATGGAAAGGTTGCTCGAGGGAGTGATGGAAAAATCAAGATTGGGGTTGCAGAGGAGGATCGGAAGGTTAGGGGAGGAGATTTTTCTTTTTTACTCTCCTTGCGAGAATGCCTGCTCGTCGGAGGTTGGTGGATATGGGTATGGCGAGGAAAAGGGCGGGGAGGGATGAAGAGGTGGAATAGTGGGGATGGGACAAAAGGGAGAGTGAGGGCGTGATATAGCGTAATGGAAGCATTAAAAGGCCCTCGGATCGGAAGAGGACTGTGTGTGAGGGGACATGCGGAGTGAATTCGTTGCCCGAGAGCCAAGTAGGGGATGAGTAGGGGATTGTCCACGAGAGTTAAGGGTACTGGCGACCTGCGCTCAAAAGGGTTGGCATGGAAGGGAGTCACTGACATGGAAGGCAAAAGCATTATCGCAAGTTTGGTGTCTGAAAGATTTCATGTGCTCTGACTTAGGTAGGCATCATTTTGTCCAGCCATTCTGCCATTTGGGAAAATATGTACAACAAAGAGATCCATCAGTAGTGATCTTGCTTCAACGAATAGAGGGGTGTTCTGCCAATGGGTAAGTTTGACACTTCACTCTCCAAGGTTAGGCTCTTTCAAGGAATTCGTAATTTTGAGGGTCGAGCGGATAAATTTAGGAGTTGATACTAATGCTCACCTCCAATCCAATGGTCAGAGTTCCGACGGGGTAAATAGGAATTAATATCATCCCCGCGTAATCCTTCCTACGGAGAGTGTTCATCCGATTTTTCGACAGCCCATTATTCGGCTTGGTTTTCCGCAACAATAGGTTCGAGTAAACAGAAAAGACGCTGCAATGAGGACACCAGCTCCACTCAACACACGAATTATCTTCATCAACAGATCATCATTTATTTTAATGATCTGCACTGTTGTTAAAATTTGATGCTTTTTAGTGACAAAAATTTTATGAATTAACGGAAATGGCTCTCCGAAAACTCTCCCATTTCCTCTCTATATTTTTCTCTCCTCTGTTATCATTTTTTATTCACAGATTTAGATAATTATATTTAGATTTGTTTGCAGTACTTTTACGTATACCTTGGCTAGAACGGGGACTCTGGCGCGATGATCAGAGTATCAGAAATCAACTTGTTATAGCCAGAACCCCAGGTTCACTTTTATACGCACTAGACTGTATGTAACATACCTGAAAACAAGTTTAAAGAATGATATGGCATAGACTTCAAATTCAGAAATCTACAAGTTTCCTTTTAGTATCCATAGTTTCTTTGAATATAATTGTAATTTTCTTCCAACTTTACGCCAATATTCAGGTAAAAAATATCTAAATTTTAGTGTAACGGTGTAAGTACATGCTATAGATATAATCCCTAACTACTCATGGGATGTCGTATATTGATTGATGTACAACAAGCTTATTTTTAAAGTTTATAATCAGGTACTCAACTTTATTACTGCATTAACATTGCTTTTTGTCAAACTTTATGATTTTAAAATGAGTTACTTTTCAGTTTCTTTTGTTAATTTTGGTGATAATTACTTGCAGAGTATCACAACTCGCGATCATGGCTCCGTCCATCTACCGTTGCTTTTGAGTGCCAATTGACCCGGTTTCCCTGCTATAATGCCAAGCACTTCAATAAAGACTGCCGGGCAGATATCTCGTTAGAGTGCCTTTTCGTTTCTGAGTCCTAAAAATTAATCCACAACATTTTGATTTCAATGTTGTGATAGTTATATTTGCTCATATTTGAATTTAGATGTCCATGTCTAAATAAACCAGAAATACTTGCTTTAGAATTAAAAATCACAGATAAAGACTCTTTTTACTGTTTGTTGAACACAGACACATATATGTATATACGAGTGTATATATATATATATATATATATATATATATATATATATATATATATAGGCCAACCATAACCGGCACAGGGAAAGGAGCTGGCCCCCCTACCCTGATTTGTGAATTTTCACACGCCGTATAGGGCTTAGTACTGGGTGATCTCTAACATCAAACTACCAAACCGACCTATATATATATATATATATATATATATATATATATATATATATATATATATATAACTTATGTGAAAGTCCCACGGATGTGAAAACTAATGTATCTGATGCTAGCACTAGTGAAGAAAAAAAACAAAGAAACAAAAAAATAAATAAATTTCCATGGTTTCGAATCTTTGGTGGTCAAGCCCCCAAATTTGGTTCATTTAACCAGATTTGAATCAGTTTTTGTTCAGATATGGTTATTTTAACGACAGTTTCATGGCCAAGAGGCATACCCATTCATCAGCAGAAGAAAAATTTATATAACATTTCAATTCATAGTCGGTTTTATTTCAGAGAAGATTTCTATGCAATAAGATAATAGACAAAGAGTTCCTGATTTGTTATTAAGACTTTTATTATGTCACTTTTCTGCTCCCCATTTCATGCGAAAAATCTGATTCGGGTTACCAAGTCCGGGTGTCTCATTTTTACACTTTTTGATCAATAATCAAGGTTGCGCTGAATAATATTTTAAGCATACATTCATTGATATATGTGTTTTTAATAAAATACTGTCTTGAGTAAATGTTTTCATGGCCACCAACAGTTGTGGGCACTCTCATAAGACCTTCTTTGCAATAGAAATATGTGGATACAGAACCTCCTTTTTGCTTTTCCCAGCGTTTCATCAACTTTTATAAGCCGTCCAAATAGTAGGTTGTCGAATGATTCTCAAAATAGTCATGTATCGGCGATAAACATCATGTCTGATGTGAATTGTTTTCCATTGAGTCAGTATTTTCAAGTTCGTAAAAAAATCATTGTGAGCTAAATCTGGTGAATATGGTAGATATTGTGAAAATCTAAATTTAATTTCATAATTTTCGCCGTCAAAACTGATGGAAGAGAAGATTTTTCTTTGCTATATGATGATGTTTTTTCTTGAGTTCATAATTAATTCGGTGCCAAAATGACGCAAAATACTCTTATCGTTTGTCCTCATTGTAAGCAATGGACGTTGATGATTTCATGTGCATCCCAAAAAACCGCGGCCATTATCTTGTCGGCCGATTTCACCGTATTCGCCTTTCTTCAGAATGGTATTGCCTCCGGAAAACCACTATTGGACCTCTTTCCAATGTTTCTTTGTCTCGTGCGCAGTCATGTATCGACGCCGAAACTTGTCCGAAAATGCGACGGAAAAGTGTCCAACTAACCTCCGAATTCTCCACCCGATTGCGTTTATTCTCCACTGAGAACACACGCGGCACCAATCTAGCCGAGATTTTTTTCAAATAATGTCAAGATGTCAAATATTTCATGCAAAATTCAAAACAATTTATCTTTTGAGATGCTTGTGACCTATAATATATCGCGAACGTTGAATTGTCGATAACCCAAAACCCTATGATGGTTTTTGGAAATCGTTTCTTTGGAAATAACTTCCACTGGGCGCCCTTAACAATGTTAATCACTTACGGACACGTTTAAACACATTTATCCTGTGGTAAACAGTCGGAAACGAAGGATAAGATGTGCCATAAACTTCATCTAAATCAGTAATGATCTCTTTCAAGGTTAATCATTTTAAATGGAAGTGTTTAATTACCGAGAGAAACTCATTTTTTTCTGAATAAAAATGTGTTGTTTCAATCGACTTTAAAAATGAATCCATTTCATGGATATAAGTGAAACATAAACGCAAATTTAGTGAGAGATAATACTATACGAAAGCAAGTCTTATCTGATACTACAAGCGTTACCTTTTGTATTCTCTCAGTAATTATTGTACGATCTACGTACCTTAATATTGCTACTGAAGAATAATGAAAGAAGTGTAATTTTCCATACCATTTATTATTCTTCTGACAAACTCAGCCTTCTCTTGTATTAATTTTTGAAGATGAGAATTTATCCCTTCCGAACTTATTTAAAAATAATCACAATGGAAAACCTTCGTGGAACTCTAAATAAACATTGAAACTTGCGGGAGAGAATTTAGAGCTTTATCAAATTTAAAGATCGGCAGGAGTTTGGCGGTGGGACTTTTCACCAAGCCAAATGAAACGCGTCCTTCAAAATTCACCGTTTAAACCAGCGACGCGCGCGTGGTATTGCACTTTTATTCAAGTGATCAATATGACCCGCTTCTGCCGCCCTCGTAAATCAACTCTCCACGGTGCTTCCGGGTGTGCTCTCCGATACGTGACGGAATGCGGGTGGAGAATGTTCGGAGAGTTTGGCGGCTTCGGAGGCGGGGAGGGAATGGACGGAAGTGGAGATGGTATGTAGTAAAGGTTGAAAGAGAAGGTGGGGGGTGGTAGGGGTCGTCTACCAAAGTGTCTCTCCGTGTGCCCCGGTCGAGGTATGGGTCCCCATCCGGGTATATCCGTGGTCTTGGATCACCAATAGCCGCCGAGGGGTGCCAGCGGGGTTTTGGACGTCTACTTCACCAAACTGGCATCAGCGTCCGGCAACTTACGTCCTCGAGGAGTTCCTTCGACCGAGAAGGGAGGAGTATGGGAACTCGAGTCAAGTTTGTTTGCAGTCAAACTCCCGAACGCGCCCGTCCCTCCCTTGCGAATATCTTATACCCTCCTAACACTTCGCTTTCCTGTATTTTTCTTCCCACCAGCCGACCCGCATCCGCGCTGACAATATATTTTCTGACTTTTCTATATTACATTTTTCACATAGGAGTACTTCCCAAAGTCATGCTCCTTTTTCTACGAAGCTCCGAATTCTTATTTATGAAGGAATGAAACCCCATGTTTCGCGAGCTGCGTTTGATAATCGATCTTTTATCGGGTTTTCCATTTATCTACTCTTAATTAGTAACTGGGTTGAATAATTTCAAAATAGTTTGGAATGGGTATCATTATTAGTCTACAATCAAATCAATAGTGACATCATTTTCACCCACGTCCACCTCCAACTTTATCATTAATAACCAAGTTTCCTTTGATCATGGTACGTAGCACGATAATGGCATACTACCTTGATCAAAAGTTCCCGGAATTTATTCAGAAAATTAAAAATACAAGTTTATTCATTTAAATCTATATTGTCCCCTTCAAAGTAATCCCCATCGACTGCGACACACTTATGCCAGCGCTTGATCCAATCCTCGAAACATTTTTTATATTCGGTTTTCGGTATGTCCATCAGTGCTTCCTGCGATTTTTCCATTACTTCCTCTCGGCTGCTAAAACGCGTTCCCCGTAATGGTTTTTTAACTCGATTGAACAGAAAGAAGTCACAGGGAGCCAAATCAGGTGAATTCGGTGGCTGTTGGATGGTATTTGTTGCATTTTTCGTCAAAAAATTACGAATAATGATAGCACTGTGCGACGGTGCGTTATCATGGTGCAAAATCCACGAGTTTTCTGCCCACATTTCTGGTCTCTTTCGGCGAATTGCTTCACGCAAACGTCTCATAACGCCCAAATAATACTCTTTGTTTACTGTCTGGCCTTCTGGCAAAAATTCATGATGCACTACACCGTTGTAATCCATGAAAACCGTCAGCATTGCCTTCTTTTTTGACTGAAAACGACGTGGTTTTTTTGGTCTCGGCTCATTTGGTGAACGCCATTCACTTGCCTGATGTCTGGATTGCGTGTCGTACTCATAAACCCACGTCTCGTCTCCAGTAATGATCCTTTTGATGAATGTGGGATCGGATTCAGCCTCGCAAATCATGTCTTTTGCGACGTCAACACGGTCTCTTTTTTGCATGAAATTGAGGTCTTTTTGCTGCTACACGACGGAAACCCAAATCATTAACCACAATGTCTTGGGCGGATCCATAGGCAATGTTCAAGTCCTCCGCTATTTCTCTGATGGTTAATTTGCGGTTATTGACCAACATTTCTTTTACTTTATCAATTTTTTCACCGACTTTCGATGTCGATGGTCTGCCACTGCGTTCATCATCTTCGATTGACTCACGACCACTTCTGAACCGCTCGTGCCACTGGTAAACGACCGTTTTTTTAGAGAATCGTTGCCGAAACACTTTTCCAACATTTCCAACGTCCGTGCGCCACTAAATCCGTTTTTTACGCAAAATTTAATACAAGTTCGTTGTTGCAAATTTAAATCCATTTCTGCAATTGTAAAAAATCGCTAACACACACAGAGATAGATGTACTCTTGGCTACGTAACTTTTGCAAATGTCAAGTTATGACACTAAGATTTAAAGGGAATATCAACAACAGATGTACCAATTTAACAAAAAAAACAGAACTCAAATCGGAACGATGGGAGCGCCACACGGTGGTTATTCCGGGAACTTTTTGTCAAGGTAGTATGTTTTCCGATTGAACTAATGTGCCACACAAAATTGTGATATTACAGATTCTCAGATCTCATTTCCATAAATCACAAAACAACCCACAACTTTCCTAATGAAAGAAATTCTTTTTTTTTAGTTTATTCTCTTCCATTAACTGTTGTTATATAATGCTACTTACACGTTTTTCAATGTGATATTAATAAAAATATATGTAATCGTGCATAAGGACGTCCGCAGGAGCTCTTTTCATGTCTTTGAACATTCATTTCGAAATCGTAGATCTAAATGATAGTTAAAAGGAAGAAAGTAAATTTTAAATTATTATGAACTCCAATGTTCTTGGTATAAACCGGACTTATTTGAAATATAAAAGACATTTAGAGTCCTGTTTAATAAACACGGGACATTTTTAAGTTTATAAATGTTATATTCTGAGAATATTGTAGCGTTGATTGTATTTGCTCTGCTTGATAGGGTCTTCGACCAGATGAAGAAAATGGCAGATAGTAAGTTGCCTTACGCTTCATCTGAATGTATCACTAAATGTTATAATTTTTTAATCCCCTTTCTAATTTAAACTAATCATTGAAGCTTTTTCCATATGAAGTATTTAATAAATCATATTAGCCACCTCAAATTTCTGTGGGAGATAATATTCTTCAAAAGAGACATAAAAGTCGAACAGATGCCAATTTGTCTTTGACATAAGTCACTTAACGAAAATAATAAAAATCACCTCAAGAATTGTACCATGAATACAATAACTTTAACTTCTTTTCAAGGATAAATTCATATCGCTTTTTAAGAATATGAGATAAAAATGAAATATAAAGAATATTTAGGGTCGACGCCACCGTTTGGGATGAAATTTTGTTATCAGCCGTGTCACCTTCCTCATCCGTTCAGTCTGCTGGCATCCTGGAGTTGGCATGCTTTTCAGAAGTTACTGGACATTTCCTTGAAAATTATAAATCACCAGGAATCATGTTAAGTCGAAGGATTGCTTCCGGATTCAAGAAAATTTTAATAGACAGGTGCCACATACAGAACCATGGCCATAACATGTGGAGCGAAATTTAAATTTCCCACAAGAGAGAACTGTAAGAGTGTATGCTTTCATTAAGAGTTCTTTAGCATGTGCTCTAATGACTTTTTTTGGTGCGAACTTTCAATTGTAAACGAATTTCAAGTAACAAAACCTGAAAATACGAAAGAAGATAGATGAAAAAATTCTTATTCATGTGGATTAAAAAATTTAACCATGCTAAGTACGTTGCATATGTTACTAAATAATTTGTAATATCAAATATTAAAAAACTTAAAATCTTCCAATAATTGCTTACCTGATTCTCTGCAATTAGTAATTGAAAGTCAGGTGGACTTGCTATAGTTTAGTCTCTTTAAGCGGTCTCCAAAAGATTCAAAGAGGACATTGTGTTCCTGCTTTTTCATTAAAAAAGGGAAGCGCACATTGTTCAAAAAGAATATCATTGATAAGAGTCCTTATTTTTGCAAACTGAAGCTATTATTTTGCAATTCTCTTTGTTTAGAGGAAGAAAGGAAGCAGTGCCATTCCATAACCACTTTAGTGAGGTTATCCAGTGAACCGAGAATATGCACTAATTGTGCTACCCACCCTACACAGCTAAAATTCATTTAAAAGACTTGTAGACTTGATAGGTTTTTCAATCGGCAAGGAAAGTCTACGCTTCATTTTGCAGATCAAAAATTTTGATTAACGCTTCATTTTGTTGCCATCGTAAATAGTTTTAGATAATCACACTCATTTCATCATATGACAATGAACGTAATTTTGAGGCGAAAAAGTTCGGGATTTTATATAATTAATCATAGAAAAAATGTCATTGGGAATATTTTTCGTTGCTGGCAGCATATTTTCGGACACTATATGTTTGTACCAAGTGGGCTTAGGGGGAAATTCCTTTATTTTTAATAAAGAAGAGATTGTAGCGAACTTCCTCTAGATAATTGAGATATTTAGTGGGAAATATAAATGCGCATATTATCTTGTGAAAAATTGCTTCCATTCGTTCTTTATTAAGTTCGCATTCCACCACATGACGCCTGAAACTAGTCAATCTGTTCTTTTATTTTTGCTGAAAATAATTTTTTGTCACAAAAAACTCTCCAGTGGTTCAGATTGCCACACATTTACTACAATTCCAACTACTAATAATGGTACCTTTAATTTTCTAGGAGATGACGGCAGAAATATTGTAGCTTACATGATGAAAATTCTTCACGAACAGTATCATCGTCTTAGATTTTTCAGTGGGGCGTTGTTACATGCAGTTTTTAATATGAAATTATATATTCAGCCCTTCGATTCAGAACTTTCTTGATTTCTGTTTCTTTTCTCTCAAAATACTGTCCCCATATTATTTTGTAATGACTTGGTGTTATAATATGCTTTATCTTATGCTCTTAAGGTAAATGAAAGACATATTAACTAAACACTGGTTTTGTTTATTGCCCCCTTTGATTTATTTGACTTGAATAATTTTTCTCTAAATCATGCTTACTGCATGAGAGTATAACGGTAAAATAATTGAATGGATGGGAAATCAACTTTTTATAATTAAAAATATGAGGTTATTATTATAACTTGAATTAACAATAAATTATTAATGCTGAAAGTATTTGGTATAGAATTTATCAACAGTAAGAAAGCTAAGGCCCGCAAACAAACGTGTTTGCATTGCGTGAATTGGAAAAATTGAAAAAATTATTTATTCGAGTAGAAATGGCGCACAAGTGCTTACGTGAGTGGGTTCTCCGATTTAAATGGAGCAAACATCTTACCCCGAACTCAAAGAATCCCTCCCCCCTTCCACTACGAAATGTAATCAGGAACACAAGAGGAGGGGTGGGATGGCTTCTTAGAATTAAGAAATAAACGTCGGACGTCGCCAATGGACTTTCAGAAGGACTTGAGAAGGAAGAACGAATGGCTATCATCCAGTGGAAGAAAGGAACCTCTCTTCCCAAGCCACTCAAACGTGTAGAGGGCCCGAGAGAGAGAAAGGTAGAGGGGAGTAAAAAGAAACTCGGACTGGAGAAGGGTGGGGGTGGTCTGGGGGGTGCTTGTCCTGCACCCTCCAATGCCTTTCCCCCTCGCCTCCTGAAGACGTGTCTCATGGCAAGGGCACGTACACCCACCCGGGGGAGCGGATATCCACGTGGGCCGCAGGAGGGGAAGCCTTCGATGACCGAGTCACGACCCCCGTCTAAGGCCCAAGGCTGATCCCCTTAAAAGAGGTGGGTGAGGTGCCGTCGGATAGGCATGGCAAGACGGGCAGGGAGTACAGAAGAGCAAAGGAGCCGTCCTCATGTGAAGGGGATGTGAGAGCCAGAGGCGGTGGGGTGGAGTCGAGGGACTCCGTCGAAGAATGGGCATAAAAGAGCCTTGAGGAGTGAGGAGACATGGTGGGTCGGGAACATAGTATCCATACTATTTTCCCTCCTCACCTTCGCTGGCGAGCCAGCTTCCACACCATCCCTTTAGCCTTCCCATCGTCCTGTTTCCTTTCACTCTCTCAAACCGTAATTCTGCTGATTCTAATGCCAACCGCATCTCTATCTCTCGCTTCTTACCCCATTCGTCGTTGTGCTTTCATGGGGAACGTGGATGTGTGGCCGCAGATATATTTGCTCCTACAATCATTTTCAGTGGAATTATTATCTTCTACAAGATTCCAACTTATATAATATTTTAGGAGCAGTGTTGCCAGGTCGTAAATCAAGCACTGACGTTTTGAGGTAAAAATGACATCTTTCGTCTTTGCAACTCCAGAAAAGCCATTTAATTTAATCAAAAAAGGAATGTTGAAATATCATCTCAATCAAATCCGCCAAGCGTTTAGCAATTTAACGATACATCGAGTTAAATATGTATCGAGTGCATTAATGCAAGTAAACTAAAAATGGCCCATGCAACATTCCTCGCTAAGTATGAAACAAAGCTTCTTTAGGACATGCAGTTTGGATACCATATGCCTTCGCTTATCTATAATATGCTCTCCTTTACATGAAGTTATGACCAACTCTCACATTAACGCCGCAAAATCCCTGTAATCAATTCATCTTACCCTCTTTTCAGTACTCTACAATTTAGCTAATAATTGATAGCTGCTTAGAATATTTTTCAATTTTCAATTTTTCATGTTTTTTATCTCCTCTTCCCCCATTTTTTCCCTCGTAATTCGCAATAATTAGGCTCTATAATTAATCTGTAACTTATTGAGGAAGTGTAGACCAATGGAACATATGCTTTTCTTTGGCGGATTTGCCGACTAAAGAAAACATACTGGTTAAAACTGAAGCTCAAATAGTTTAGCCATAGGCAGGTATATGACATTTTTCTCGTTTTTAGTTTAATCCATCTGTTCCACATATCTTATTTAGGTTCATAATTTCATACATGTACCTGCCTATGGCTAAACTATTTGACCTTCAGGTTTAACCAGTATGTTTCCTGTAGTCGACCAAATCCGCCAAAGAAAAGCATATGTTTCCTTGGTCTACACTTCCTTAATAAGTTACAGGTTAATTATAGAGCCTAATTAAAAAGAATTACGAGGGAAAAAATGGGGTAAGAGACATAAAAAACATGAAAAATTGAAATTTCAAAAATATTGTAAGCAGTTATCGATTATTAGCTAAATTGAAGAGTACAAAATGGAGGTTAGGATGAATTGATTATAGGGATTTTGTGGCGTCAATGTGAGAGTTGGCCATAACTTCATGTGAAGGAGAGCATATTATAGATAACCGAAGGCGCGAGTAATAGATGGAAAGCTGTTTGGAAAAATTAAATTAAAGAAATAAAGGCTTAAATGCTAGAAAATATATAGTACATTAGAAGAACAATTGAAGGAGAGTATTAGATCCAAATTGCAAAAAAGTTGATTTTTTAGGAAATGAAATACGAAAAATGGAAGGACGGAATACCTGTATGTTAAGGAATTTTATGATTGGTATAAAATTAAGGATCGAGGAGAAATAATAAAATAGCACTAGTGTAAGGGAAAAAAAACCAAATGCATTTTGCAAAATTTAACGCGCCATATATTTGCAATAAAAATAATGTAAGATTAAATGCTGAAAATAATCAAGGATTAAGGAAGTCAGGCATAAGAAATGTGCAAACAAAAGCAATCAGAGAGTAAGAGAATTAGCGATTCACAGGAAGTAATAGAGGGCTTACCAATCTCTCATGACTGATAAACCAGTGATATAAAAGGCAAAGTGAAATAAAATTACTTGATATTTCATTTGGTCACAGATAAAAGTCCTTGTAATTTTTGCAACATAGTTATCTTTGGTTAGCTATTATGTACTGCTTTAGGTATTTTTAAGCAAAAATATTATCTAATTGTCTATTATTTTTTACATACAGGGAAGAAAGGAAGGAAAAGAAGAGCCAGAGTTGCCCTTTTGCTGATATCTCAGTAATATTGGTACTGACTAAATAAAGTTACTATCATTAGATATTAAATTACAATCAATATAGGCAGTATTAACTTTAGGTGCTTAGGATCAATATTTATAATAACAGGGTTATTTTAATGGGATTGTTATTACGACTAGGTTCAATAATTTGCTACCCAGGTTCAAATTACAGGAGGCATGGCCTCTCTGGTATTTCTTGCAGAGTTTTGATTAAATGAAAGGATCATAAAAACACTCGAACAAAATTTAAAATAGAAGTTCCCTTCTATTTTATGTATTACATGCTGCTTCATAATACATTTACGTAAGAATAAGTAATGAGGGATTATAGAAAACAACTGGATATAGAGGAATAAAAACAAAGGATCATAAGACCAGATGCAGGGAATGAAGAAGTTTTATAGTTGTAACTCGAGAATAAAGTGAATGAAGGAGAATATCAGATTGAAAAAGAATCATAAAAAATTTAAAGGGAGGTAATGCTAGAAGGATAGGTGAGAAAAATGCCAACCCTTGGTGTTATGACTGAGTGATAACAATATGTCGAAGAAAGTTTTTACAGCCAATATTATGCATTCGTATTTGAATTCTCAAAATAAACCTTAATCTTCATGGAATTATATCATCTGCCTCTAAACTTTAGACTACCTTAAAATGATATTTTATTCGTCGCATTTATGTTCAAAAGATTTAAGTTGAACTATAAGATGCACTATCCTAACCTAATTACATTCACTCATCGATATATGCACAAAGACATTTTAACATAGTTTTTTCGCTACTTATGGTTACCATTGTGTCCCTCGAATCTAATCCCGGTGTGCATTCACTTCCCGCCATGTACATACATGTGCCTTGACGACCGGTTTCCCAGGAGCAGAGCTACCTGAGTTTATACAGCGTCCCGCCCGAGGCGGGACTCGAACCCTTTGGGGTACCAGGCGGGCTTGTTACCCACAGACTACCCTTGTCGTCTTCCAGATGTTAAGCCTAGCATCTCTCCCCCCCAGCTCTCTCTGTCTCTTGCATCTCTCACTCTCCTCCCTTCGAACCTCTGCTACTTACTCCCCTTTTGTCTCACTACAGAAGGTTACTTAAGAACTCTAAACGCAATTTCCTGGCTAGCTTCTCGGTCTACGTTATTGACCTCAACGTAATTTAATTTTGCTACTGTTAGTACATTTACCTTTCATGGTAATACTCTCACAACTACTCGTCCTTATTTCCTTTCCTGTGATTACCTCCAAAATTTTAAATCCCAAATACATATGCATATACATATGCATATACATATGCATATATATATATATATATATATATATATATATATATATATATATATATATATATATACACATATATATGTACACATATATATATATACACATATATATATATATATATATATATATATATATATATATACATATATATACACATATATATACATATATATATATATATATATATATATATATATATATATATATATATATACATATACACAACACACACACACAAGTATATGTGCTGAGTTCGTTTACATTAGCTTTACTTATTAAAAGGATAAGTGTATACAAGGATATTAAAAGGATAAGTGTATAAAAAAGTGTATACAAGGGAGAATCCATCTTCCCAAGGGAAACTTTTGGTTGGTAAATTCAGAAGAAATTTCAAATATACTTTAATAATGAGTCAAAGCAGTGTATTTAACAAATAAACTCAATATGAATATAAATACTTGATGGAAACCTTTTTAACTACTAACTTTCACTTTACTAACTCAGTAACGCCCTTTATTGGTGAAATGATAAGCCATTGGTTTGAAAAATAGACGCTTTATTCACTTTAAAACAATAAACTGCGGATTAGGTTTTTCCTCAGAAATAGGCAAGGAAGAAGGTAAACTACTCAAGTTTATTTTAGTCGGGGAAGAAAATACAATAACTGTGATCGGATGTGTGACAGCCGGCCATTTGTGTAAATTATCACCCATCAGATCCCATTATCACCGCTTAGAATAATACTTGAGGCCATAGAGTATATCATAATGTGAAAGAGGTCGTTTGCATGCTGAAATTTAAGGTAAAGCCATAACGTCGATTAAGATGCATTGGAATAAAAATTTTACATGGATTACCCGTAAATACGCTTAGGTGTTTTACTTATCTTTATATACGTATTTAGCATATAGGGAAAAGCAGCCATATTTTACATAAAGTCATGAAACATAATTTTGATTTTACATTGAGTTATGAAACGAGTTAGTCAAAGTCACAGTCACTCATACACAATTTGGAGGAAAAGCCACAGTGGTTGAACTCGAACCAACGAATTTGGAATTAGCAGGTGTCTGATTACTAGAGCCCTTCTGGGAAAGGTGAAACAGACTTCTTAGTGTATCGGTTGTTATTGATTGTAAAGAAATAATATCACAACTTATAATGTTTTATCATTGTGATTTGTGATAATTTATTTTGATTTTATCTCTATGATTATAATCAGTGACTTTGACATATTTACCAATATCTTGAAAAATAAATGTAATTTTTTGCATTTTTAGGAATGTATTTTGTGATCCGACAGGGATTTTCACAGCCACATCCCATGAACAACCATTTTTGATACCGTAACTATACCTGTTCAAAATTAAGCCATCATATACTAACCTGGCAAAGCAATTCTTCATCATTAAACGGATCATAAACTAAGATTTAAAATGAGTAAAATATTTTTATCGTTCAAGCAGTTATTTGAATCAATTAAAATATTACGAAAAGTCTAAGTATAACCACTGCATTTGTATTCATTAAAACTGCCAGTGGAAGATTTAAAACAATTAAACTACTCGTAATTAAAATGAGAGTATAAGTTTTCACTCTTTCGGTTTGGTATTTACATGCTTTAGTTTTTTAAATAAAATTGGTCATCTGTGACGAAAACGAAAGAGGACGGTAACCTCATTCACGACGGAATGCATGTTGCTGATATGTGACTAATTAGGTCATTTAAACGTTTGCTTTTCACAATCAAATAACCAACAAATTTCCCTTGGACTGGGGGAACACGTGGCAGAAGGGAGCCCGTGTGGATGACGTAAAAAATGGTAATTTACTCTCCAGAGAACAAGTAATTGAGATCAATTTGTAAGCATGAGGAAAGTCAGTCGGACAAATGGAAAGCACAGACCTAACGGATGACAGCGCACCCTTCCAGAATGTTATTTCGCCCGAATAAAGCGAAAAGAGGGTGGACGGATGTATAGAGAGAGGGAAACGGTTGACCTCTTATGCAGGTAACCACACTTTGGACACTTCGACCCCTCTTTCCGGCGACTATGCGACATAACTATGTCTCTTTTTCCGTCCATCCCACCCTAACCAACCCCAACACCCTTCTCTCGACTCCCACCCCCTCTTCCCCCTTTCATCCCGACTGCCATCCTCCACCATCCCCCCCGTCATTCTCCTGATTTCCACTGGTTTCCACCTCGCGTCACTTGCCGGTGTCTTTCTCCCTTTCCTCTTAGATTTCCATTTGTCAGCCGTGCCACTCCGGTCCGAAACTGCCCCTCGTCACATAGGGGGCAGAAATTAAGACTCACTGAAACACATGAACGGTATCAGCTAATTCGCTTATTTTATTGTTTTTTTTCTGTTTACTCCCTGACGTGAATAATGGTCTAGCTTATGGATACCATTAGCCCTGTATTCGAATGAATATTGCTAAACCTACTTCGAGTAAAGTTAAATTTGCTAATTTTACTGATTCATGGTAAGATTATTTGCCCCAGCTCCTATGTTTATCTTCTTTAAATTTCCTTATCGGTGCAATTTTAAATTATAAGGCTAAATTAAATTCAGTTTTACGCAAGAGATTATGATAATAAATATGGCAATATATTTAAATTTACTTAGACTTGGCTCCCTCAAAGCCACCTTAATAACGCATAGATAGGCACACGTATTGTAACAATAAACAAATTATTTGATTACTAATTCTTCATATTGGATTGAGCATTAATTTATTTATTAAAATATATTTTTTAGGAAAAGTATGAAAGAATATGATTATTTATAATTCTTATTATAATTCATATGCCTAATTTTATAATGTGCAATGCTAGCATAATAGGCGATTACAAGTTCCTTTGCCTCTCTTGGAGACTCAATAATTTCTATATTACAAGTTACTTAAATCGGAGAGCATGGCTGAAATAAAAGGAGATTTGAGACTTTGACATCCGTTACTCTAGCGGCGTTCCTAAAAATAAAATCATGTCTTCTTTGAGATAAATTTAATTTAAATAATGGGAATTATTTCTTATTCCTGTTTGTATCATCGCGTAAAAGTGACAGCTATGAAGGAATATACGTGTTTATCGTATTTAATGTTACATTATGTTCCATATGTTATTTAATGCTAAATTAGGATTTTCCTTGGGTTCTTCTTAAACATTTTTGGATGTTATTAGAAATTTTAATTGAAAATTATTTTGAAATAAAATTCGGGTTAATTAATTAACATTAATTTGGGGCTGGGAAAGGACCTTTTATTATTTAAGAGAGAAAATTCCATTCTCTGCATATGAATATTTTGCTCTACATTTTGGATTTGGATGCGTAGTCAAGATAAAATACTGCATAAATATTATCCAAAGGTGACAATGAATTTGTTAAGTGATATATACAACCAGCTATAAAGAAGATGGCTCATTTGGTATTGATCTAATGCAAGTAATAGCCAGTTTAAGTTTTTAAATTCAATTTAAAGTCAAACTTTTAAAAGAATAGAGTAAATGTATTCGCCAATGATATAAAAAATACTAATGGTTAACTTCCCCATTTATTTCCGCTTTTCATCATGGGTACTAAAATACAAAAATTTCTATGCAAAACCAAAAAAACACAGTTATCAACCAGAAGGTCGATTTGATTTAATCAAAATTGAAACAAGGGTATAAATATATAAATATATTGGTTAATTTATATAGCGCATTCTTCTCGAAAGGATCCAATTATTATTTTATTTTTTGTAAATATTTGTATTATTACAATGGAGAGATATGCAAGTATTATCGTTACTGATGAAAAATAACTAGGAATTTCATTTTCGTAAAACAATTAAGAGAATCGACTGAGAAAACAATGACAGTTCTGGGGACGAAAATCACTGGTAACACCAGTTGAAACTCTTCACACCGTAAGCAATTATGAGCATTGGAATTATTGAGTATTGAAATTACGAGAACTCCATTGATTGACCTCTATCCCTAAGAAAAAATATAGAAGGTAAATCTATGATGACCAGTTTTTTTTCTAAAACAACTTGAAATAATATGAGAAAAAGTTTTTCCTCCGCTCTTTCATCCTGCAGAAACGTGAATCCTTGGACCGTATCCCCTCTCCCACATTCTCCGTCTTTCTCTCGTAGGCAACCCTCCCCCTTCCTCACTTTATAGCCCCCAAGTGCGTTCAGCCATCGCTTCCCTTCTCCTGCCGCTGCGGTGCCCTCCTTTCGACGCAGGGAACAGAGGAAAGGGGGGGACAGCAGCCACGGAGACATAGCGATTGAGAGAGAAGGATCCCGTGTAGAATCTCCCGTCGCTAGGAAGAGCACGGGGTGAAAGGAGGAGGGGAGTGCCCGATTCCGAGAAGTAGTGGACCAGAAAGTTGACGGAAAATACGAATGCAACGACGGGAAAGGAAGAGTTAGGCTAGGGGGAGAGAGAGGGTGGGGCTTGCATTTTCGAGTGCATTCCTGGGGGAGGGGCGGTCATGTGTTGAATCCGATAGTGGAGAAGAAGGGGGCGAGGTTAAATTTGGTTAGAAGCGTGCCGTGGGATACAAAAGGGGGAGACCGAAGTGGGCGGGAGGGTTGAATTTTTTTAAGATGGAGGGAGGTCACGGCTGCACGGTTGAAACTCCTTGCCCCACGGGCGAATGCGACGAACCCCGCAAGCGTAGGGGGAACTGAGTGGGTGGAGAATTAATAAAAGCCCCGCTCCTACTCAACCACCTCCTTCCTCTCCTGAAGAGTTTCGAGGGTGGAGGAAGAATTAAGCACGCCGAAGGGATGAAGAAGAAGAAAATCTCGAGTGATGAAATGGAAAGGGGTGGTCGAGGTTTGGCTGAGGTGACGGGACAGTCGGTGGAGGAGGGAGGTGTGGCGGAGAGAGAGAGATTATGAAAGGAAGAATTGCAAGTGAGAGAGGTAGCTCAAGTACGTGTCGGGACGAATGGATAGGAATAATTATTGTGCTTTTGTAAGGGTTACAGATGAAGAGGGGAAGGAGCGAAAACCCTGAAGTGGGAATGTTTTTCTGCTAATGACACTCGCAGGTGATGTGGAGCCTGAGGTGTTGCCGGAGAAAGAGAAATAAAGTGAAATTCTAACTTAAATGAAGAGGAATGATATTCAGAGAAGTTGGATAAGAAGGCAGATGAAAGGTTGAGCAGTCACATTAATGAGGAAAGGTCAAGTAATAATTGAAAGAGTTCATCATATTAATTCGCCGTCTAAAGATGGTTAAACTGCGGAGAAATGTGGACTTTCGAATTAAGTCACTGAAACTGAGTTATTCCTAAAGTGGGAATTAAAATTATGATGTAATAGAATAAAAAATTTTAGCTTGATCAAATCTTAGGATATACGTTTATTTTACTGCAATTAGTAATATTCAGGCGATAGACAGGATCTTAGGTTACCATGTATTGATTTGGGCTTTCAAACATTTTTCATTGTTTATATGATCAATTTATTTACCTTAGAGGCTGATTTGAATGACTTGCGTGTGAACGGTCTAGGAAGGAAAAAAAACCTGATGCATATTCAGCAATTTTTCACGAATATATTGCAAAAACCTGGCTCAAAATTTGTTGTAACGAACCCTTAGGAGCTTAGGGGCTGTCCGCCCCTCCCACATATACTCATTTTACGGTTATCAAAAAATATTAATGATGCAATTCCAACGAGCACTTATTTTAATCTTTGCCTGTCAGAAAGGGTTGAAGAAAAGTACTTTCCTGCTACCTGATATGATGTTTTACTTAGTTATTTTTGAATGAATTCATGTTATATTTTTGTATAAAATTTATTACTTATTCCAATCAAACGTATTAAAAATTTCATTTTAATAATTTGAATATTATTATCACTTTTTAATCTATCGTTTTTGTACATTTCAAAATAATTTTAATTGCAATGATATTCGATTTGATATACGCCATGTAAAATGAATTGAACGTTTTCTCATTTCAAAAAAATTCTTTACCCCTATGGCGTACTGGGTGGGATATTAACCTTTTTCCAGTATATCTTGCACTATTTTACAAGTTCGTATGATACATATTTTTTAAAGTAAATTTACCAGTACTCAAGCATAATTGTAATAATGGAAAATAAATCAAATTTACAAGAGATATATCATTTACGTGTATCTAACAGCAACAGCGTTACAGGTTCTGCTAAGTCATTCTTGATTCATTAGCAGATGACTTATTAAATTACAGTTTCTTCATTTTATAACGTATCATACTCTTAATTATAGCAATCATTCCTTAATCCATCTTTTAACTTACTCTATGAATTTCAAATAAAATTACATTCAAAACACTCAATATTTAAATGTAATTTACCTGGTTTTCAAAGTCCAATGTTTGGTAAATGTAAAATTTTCTATGGATGAAACTCCTGCTGATCTAACTTCAAGGAACTCCTTTATTGTGGTGTTGCGAATAAATTTTGGAAGGCAAATTTATTCTGCTTTTAATATGTTTGACTGTGTACAATTCTGATTTTCCTCGTTTAAACATAGCTAACAAAAACTGAATAAATACCGATGCTCAGTTACCTTTATCACGCAACGTTATTTCATACTAATTTATGAACGCTTCTGAAGCGTTTGATTTGTATCGTGACGCACTCGTCACAATCCACCTGCCATTTGTCATCACCGTTACATAGGCCTGCACAGTAGTATCATTAATGCTTGCTCTGAGGGACGTCTTGTCTTTGTATCCCGTTTCTTTGGCTCATCACGTAGCCATTGAGATGGAGCTATTTCCCACTTTGTGGCTCACCATTGCATCGCTCAGCAAGTCAGTCACTCATCGAAGTGCAGCACACGTAGGGCCATCACTCCCTAAATACGGCTGTCCGACTGAGGCAACATGATTTCGAACACGTAGCGCCACACGGAATGTTAACGTTGACCTTTGAATGTCATTCCCGATGACTTTAGGTTTAGGATAGAGGTTTTTTCTCAACGCCCTCCGATGTGACGAATTAGATACAGCAAATAAGAAAATGCAGTTCATCCAATAAGAATGCATTCAGAAATAATTGCGTTGATTTTTTCACTCGAGAAACTCATTCTTAGTTTTCTTTAACTTGGTTAAACAGTCATTGTGGTCAGTAGTGCACATTAATCGGCTGCTTACATTAGTAGCAGATGAATATTACATTTAAATAAAATACCATTATTTTAGGTATGGTTTTTTAATGAATTAAACTTTTCTTACCAAAGAGTTGTCATTACCATAACCTTCCTGGCTTAATTTCACATAATCGTAATTATTACAGTCACCGGGAAAGTGATATATTGTATCACATTTGCCCGCTAAAAGTATTTATTGGACGGTAAATTGTTTTGAGACTTAATAGTAGTTAGGTTTCTAACAAGCAACCTGCTGAGAATTAATGATTTTTTAAAGGTCAATCCGCCCTTCAAATCGCACCACCGTAATTGATTTTAACTCATCACTGTCAAAATATTGGCACATTGCCTTCTGCAGGCCAAGTGAGGTGAATCGGAATCGAGTCTTCAATTGTGTAACAGAGCGATCCAGTGTGCCACCGTCTCCGATTCACCAGTGTTCAAATTCAACGTGTGCAGCCATTCCAGGTCATTGATCGCGATGCCTTTATCAAGAGACTGGTTGGCAAATCTTATCCGTTCTCTCTCGAGTTTGTCCATTAATCGATTTCAAAATTATCATATGGTAAGAAGCGTTGACCTGATATCCTTAATGTACTATTTTTATAATATTTTTGAGCTTTCATTTACTCTAATACCGCATTTTCAAAAAAGATTTCTGTCTTATCTGTGTGGTGCGTATAGCCGTTAATAGATTTTTTGCAATTCTTTTATGCTTTTGCTATAAAAACGAATGCCATTTTGTAGATTTGCAAAACCGCACAATGTAGAAGGTATTATAAGTATCCAAACTATGTATTTCTTGAATAAGTTTTATTGCATAAACATTTTATTGCGTTCCAAAGAAACTGCGGGAGATGCCGCAACAGGAACTTTTAACGGAGTAATCCGCTAATGTGCATTTCAATGCAACAATTTCAGAGTGTAAAAATCATTCGCCTTGACTGGGATTCGAACCCAGATCCCTCAATATATTGAGAGATCTGGGTTTGAATCCCAGTCAAGGCGAATGATTTTTACACTCTGAAATTGTTGCATTGATTCTATTACGTGTTATACGTAAATTTAATAGTTTAGTTATATTTTATTTTTAAATTTTAAGACGTTAGCCATCTACTAAAAAACTTTGGTTTTATTAAGTGCATGATATCAAAGGTAAATTCGATGAGATTATGGAAAACAGTAGGCATCCAGACGAATAGAAAATATTAACCATTTACTTTAATTTATCCAAACGTGTCTATAATAATAGCCTAGGATATTTTTACCGGTGAAAATGTTCGTCTTGGTCGGGAGACGGGTTCACAGAATGTATCGTGAAGGTAATATCTTTCCGGTATTTCTAAGAATGAACATGTAATCTCAACAAACGTATTAATTATATCTTTCATAGGAAAGATTATTCACTTCTAATTATGGATAACCAAATATCATACCCTCCTTTCTTATCATCAAATGCATAATGAAACTAAATTTTACTCTACCATTAGAGTTTCATTGACACAGATCACTTACGTCTCCTATTGATTGTTTTAATACTACATTCCTTCATTATTTCCACGTAAGTTTGGCATTTTAATCTGAGAAATAAAAAATGCAAAGACATTTTTATTCATCCGTTCTACATTGTCTTCACTCAATATTTCTGCTAGAAATATCTTTCCAGTTTCTATCTTATCCTATACAGCCATCCAAATTATCTACATAATCCTAATAGATTTTAATATTGTTGCTTGATATGGCCTTTTAAACTTCATCATCATTCTATGATAACCCTTTTTAGCCAGACCCTATTTTTTATTCCACATTAAAGGGTTTAATTACTATTTCTCACGACCACGGGGGTCTACACAACTAAATATAAATCCATGATCATGAATTCATGAACCGTTTCCGGAGAGAGAAACTCGTTTTGAGATACATATGACTATTTGTAAGTGACTATAAAATTTCATGAAAGGGAAAGAATTTCATCAAGTTTGTTAAAAAAATAAATACTCTCTATTTCAACAAATGGGTTGAAATCCAAAGTGATTTATGTGTAACATATTCGTTTGTGCTCGTTTATGTGCATTTGGTGGATTTAACTATCGGAGTAGTGTTACATTTCAAATACTCTTGCATTTCCTTCTTTCTTCAGTATTTTTCAGATCATATCCTCGTTTTCTTATGTTTTACCATTATTGATTTTTCATGTAAACGTGTATATTTAAAATAAAAATTGTAATTTTTCCTATTAAGTTGAGGCCCTCATATTTTTAACGTCAACATATTCGAAATGACCTTATATTCAAAGTAACGGGTATGCGTACATAACCACCTGCAACAACATTTAATTTAGCAATGTTGAAGACCCAATGTCATACAATGGATGCCGACACTTCTAGCTTTAACCTTGATCTTTAAATTTTTATGTATTTGAAAGATGGGACATGCAAATTCACAAACACTTTCAATCCTGTATTGCGCCCAATTCTCCCTTTCAACGGCCAAAGGACATTTTATCACACTTTCGTCAGAATACCACAAACAAAGCCATTTTAAAAACCCAGTACTTCAATAGCCAGAGTACCACAACGGTAACTCTACCTCTACGGTATGTGCCAATATAGCAGTGCACTACGCTATCACTTAATTAACACAGCAGTGCCCCGTTAACATCCAAATGAAGAGGTAATCCATTGTTTTGAATTCATTATTTGACCTATGATTAGCCTTTATAATATTGACCTGCTTTTAATCTTACGTATTTTCATATTAATGGAGCACATTAATTTTGATATAACGTTGCCTACGTTAGTTGACGAATCATCCTCCAACGTTGATTTCTGATACAAATGAATGATCTCCATTAGTTAAGATCTCGATGAATTAAAACTATAGTGAAATCACTTAAGGTGAGTTAAATGAATTTTCCTTCCCTAAGTTATCAATTTATCAGCCTTGAACGGAAAAATCCATTTCAGTTCGAGCAACTTTAAACGAAAACCGTGAAGATTTAAATACCTCTCAACTATGACCATTTCATATATCACTCACGAATTCATACCTTACCTAAAGTACTTCACTCTACGTCTCATCACAGTCTAATATTCTCTTCGTTTTACGTTCTATTACTCTTAAGAGTCCTATTCCTTCCTTGTACATCCTATGGTACGCTCTTCCTCGTAAACCGAGCTCACTTCCCTCCCAAACCTTCGCATAATTAAACATGCCCAAACCTCCTCCTTTTTCCTTTCGTTTCCCTTGTCTCCTTTACTTTTCCAACTCACCTTATCCACCACCTCCTCTCGCATCCCTCTTCCCTTCCTTAGCTCGTAGCCATTAAAAATGTAGCCACGGAATGAGGGCTAATTCCAATTTATATGCGATACGCGACTCCTGGTATGCGCTTCAAAAGACCATCGCCAGGGTCTTGCGAAAGGATACATGAGATTGAAGGGAGAGGATGGAGGAGATGAAGAGAAATTGAGGGTAAATAGGAGGATGAAAATGGGGAGGAATAGCGAATGAGTTGAGAGCTAAGACATCGTTGGAATCGGAGGAAAAATAATGGAGGCAATATTAATTGGCTGCACGAGATAGGAGGGTCTACAGATTGAGAAGGGGGCTGAGAGAGAAGTGTATTTTGATTGGAGTCGGTGGAACTCGGATGAGAATAAAACTGTAAACAATGAAAAAAGAGGTAAAGACTTTGTGATGGAAAAGAGGGACACAAGGTGAAGCGGAATAGTGAATTAACTCGAAAAAAGAAATAATGAAACAATGATCGCAGGAGGTAACTAAGTGGAGATGACGAATTATTCAGGAGAAGGTGATACGGGACTGAGCATAGGGTAGATGAAAATTTAGACAGGAAAATAGAGTGAGGTGAAAAATGAAGAAAACGCTCTAATAACAGTGAAATGTAGAATGTGGATGTCTGAGGAAAGGTATTCAGGCACATTAACGTTAACAAGCTTTCTTAATACCTGAAGAATAGATAATGATGTAAATGATTCCCAAAGACCTAATAGTAGACGACCAGGAGGATGCGAATTTGGTGACTGGTAAATAAACCCATGAGTTAATAGCTGCCAATTAGGAGAAAATTGTACTCTACGGTTACAGACTTCACTTCGTGGAAATATTTGATAACCATATTCAAAGATTTTTCATTTTTGTCAGACTTCAAAGTCTGTGGGAAAGTAAAAAAATCTTTTAATATGGATCAGAGAGAATTGATTTATTTCAGTTTATTACTTTGAAATTCGAGGGGATACAGGAATTAATTCATAATTTTTATCTTTTTTTAATTTATTTGTCTCCAAATGTAGATCTCTACAGTTTTTTAATTTCACGAATATAATCGTAAAATAATGATAAATTGGGTACGAGACGAGCGTTTTAGACTATCAGATCCAATACCAGATGACAATCCTACACACGTGTGGGTGTGTGTGTGTTTCTACAGTGCTCGTGAAGTACCCGGTCTGGAAAATCCAATTAGATTCGCGGTACCTGTATTGAGCAAATGAAAAGGTCAAGCAATGATCGTATACCACAGCCGTGAGGAATTAATTACCGGAATAACTCTGCTCTTGAACTCAAGACATCCGGAGTCATTCCGTAAAGACGATGTGGTTGGGCCCACCTATTACTCCAACTGGCGCGAGCTGCAGTTGCCGACGTTAGAGATCTCGTTCGAAGTAAAATTTGAACCCACTTAACGTCCTGCGGCGATATATGGCTGAGAATAATGGACGGAGAAGGGGGCGGGCGAGTAAGGGTCGCCGAGGAAAGGGTTGCGGGGTTGGTTCATGGGGTCGAGGAGGGGGATGGATGTGCAGAGGAGGCCAGCGTTATGACCGCAAGGGAGGGGTTATGGATACGACGAAGGGTGTGGGTTGGAGAGGGGATGAAGTGAAGGAGCATGGGGTGGATGAGGGGAGGATAACACTTCCGAGACGGAATGGGATGGAATTAGTCCTTCCGGATGAGAAGTTGTAGTAGGGTGGAAGGGCTCATGAAGGAGTGAGTGCTCTGGATGCTGAGAGGGGAGGTGAGGGAGGTAGGGGGTGGCTAGTTAGGGGTAGGGGGTCGAACATAATTGAGAGCCGGGAGGTGATGGCGAAGGTTGTAGGGGAGGGAGTCGTGGGTAGATAGTTGAGGCAGGGGCGGTCGGAGCTTTGGAAATGGTGGTGGATAAGAGCTACTTTATTGAGACAGGCCATAAGCCAGCCCGCGGAGTTAAATGCCGCAACAATATTAGGGAATTGTAATGGGGAAGTATGAATTTTAAATGCACGCCCCTTGCTATATTAACTCACCATTTCGAGCGTAAGCGTGTGAATGACCTGCCTATTTGAAGGCCGTCTCATTACTGAAAGAGGGTGAGGAATCTGATAATTTTATAGGTCAGCTTTCATCAGACTTGCTGCCTAAATTGATCCCTGGTGGAAGGTCGTGAAGCAACAGCAGTTTCCTGACCAGCACTGCATGCTAAAAAAAGGCCGTGAGCACGATATGCACGCCAATTTTCATGTTTAAGCGTTTCTACACTTAGTTGAGAAGAGTTTCCTCTAAATTATTTCAGGACATGGTAAATCTCTAGTTCTGAAAGTTTTGAAAATTCAATTCTGATTTTGATAAAGTTTCTACCTCATCCATTTATATTGCTGCCCAATCTCCTAATTAACTTACTCAGTATAATAACATTTTTAAGCTATCAAGTTTTATTTACTTAAACTTCCGTTGAAAATTTCAATATGTAAATATGCAATTATTTCTTAGCATTCTCCACATTATATATATGTATAGTAAAACCATCTGCAATAATTTCAGGATTGATGATTTGTATTGCCATTTTGTTTAGTCTGTAATCTGCGATTCTTTTATTTAAATTATTACATGTTTTACCTTAGAATATGGTAAATATTTGTGGGGTTGCGTTTTCACACGTTAACAGTAAGGGAATAGCTAATTGAGTTCAACTGTTAAAGAAATATGTTCCTATCCGTAATAGTTTTTTGGAAATTATTGGAGTGGGATGAGTAAGGAAGAATGTTAAAGGAACTTTTCAGGTCCTTCTTACCCATGTTAAAAAGTAAAAATGACATCGATTGGATTGAGGAACATGATAAGGCTTCTCAATGCAACAATTTCAGAGTGTAAAAATCATTCGCCTTGACTGGGATTCGAACCCAGATCCCTCAATATCCGGTCGAGTGCTTTAGCCACTTAAGCTACCGAGGCGTCCTCTTAAACTCTGAAATTTTGGGGTTTTTAAAGGAACAAGATGTTGTGACGAAATACCGTACATACAATGTCACAGGCATTCGTAGTCGTGCGCGAGGCGCCACAGTCCACGAGGTTAAAGCCAACTTTAAACACTTATGGTGTTTTCACTTTGACAAATTCCAAAGAAACTGACTCCGTTAAAAGTTACTGTTGCGGCATCTCCCGCAGTTTCTTTGGAATGATTAGGCTTTACAAAATACCAAAAAAAAATCCATTCACATAAAGCTACAGCAAGATCAATATATTTTACTCAGGTTTCATCTGCCATTTTTGGAGTTCTTTTGATTTAGAAGCAATTTTTAATACGGATGATGGATCTGTTGGTGAATGTTCTCCTGAGTGCACTTTGCGTAGTCAACCCTTAACAGCATACGAGTATGATAATCAATTGTTATTTGTCATTGACTCATTGAATGAAGGGAACATATATTTTTTGCATCTGGGTGGCTTTAAATAATCTTTGGAATTAATTTGTTTACGATAGTATCTACTCCTGAAGCTAATGCCAGCAGAAAATGTTTTCTGGGTTAATATGTTTAGCGAATATATGTCAATTTAGAACCACATTACTTATTAGAAGAAGTAATGGACGAATCAAAGTAATTTATAAACCATACCTATTAGAAGAAACTATGTGTTGGAAAAGTTTTCTTTGAACGTTGTAATTAAAATTTCAAAATTTGATTTTATACATTATTTTTGGACATTGAGAATCGATAAAATTGTGGGATTTCTTTCATCAAAATAATTGATTCAGTTGATTGATTTTCAACGGCTATTATTCATTTATTCGCGCATAAATAAAGATGAAATTAATTAACTTTCCTGTTACTTGTAACATTAATTAGGTACCCAGCGTGCACAAGATGATCCAAAAATATTACATATAAATAATTATGATATGATACGACCACGCTACAAACGCGCGGACATGGATAGAAACCATCTAAGGATTCAAAACTGTACAAATGAAATGAAAGCTTCTAATTCTATTAGAATATAGAAGTCGAACTGCCGCAATATTGTACGATGAAAATGATGTAATGAATAGTATAAGAGCAGTTAATTATCCAGACTAATGCAAATATACGTATAATAAGTGGACACCACTATGTATCTAAGAAAGTAGCTTTAAAATTAAAACGCCTTTGAACGGTGAACGCTGTTGGCGGGATTTATGTTTGGTAAATAATTTTATAAGAAACAGTTCTAAATAAGTGAAAATATTCCAATATTTGAAATTTATTTCTAAATGATTTGAAACATTTTACCAAGCATATAGCGGGGTGAAAATATTTATGAACGTTTCACAAGATTTGTGATTATACCACTAGTTGAAGCAATGAATGTATAATGAACTAGGATATCGAGTGTTGTTTATTAAAGGATGATCATATTTTTTTTAAACACAACTTTACTCATCCTTTACATTTTTAAGGTCCCTCTCAAAGTATTCACCATTAGATGCATTGGATTTGCCCCTAATTTAATTCAGGTTTCCTAGACATACTGAAAGCCATAGTTTGATAGTTCCTCCAGAATTTCCTCAGGAGCCATCAACATCTTCTGATGTTAAAAAACGCTTTCCATGACTAAGGAATGGAAAAACTTTGTCTTAAACTAGATACGGAAAAAATGGAGGAGGAAAAGTACACCTGATATTGATTTTGACGAGATCATCGTGTTTTCGCGGATACCACCGGGTACATTCAAGTGTCAGTTACAACCTTTTCTCATTCTAAGAATGTTTAGGTGGTATCAAATCAATTTTTTTGATCAAATTCAATCTTTTTTTCTCAATAGCAGCAGTGGTGTTATTGTTAACCTTCGAAAGAGTTTGGAGCTCCGAGTTCAGCTTCCTTGTCCTTCGTTTCTCCTCTTTCACCAATTTAAAATATCCACTAGCTATGCTATAGGACAAAATTCTCTTCATAAGTCTAATGTAGCATAACATAGGTCTTATTTGAGAATTTATTCAGGTAAAAAAAAGATTTCAGTGCAGTGTATAAAGTTATTTCTATCTATACCGTTTGACGGACTGAACATGTTTCAAATTGCAATAGTTGCGCTGACGCAATACAAAAGTCAAATCAATGGTGCTTGTTCCACATATATAGTACGCATAGATCTAACAATACGACATAAAATTAAATTCTTACACGAAAGCTATTTAATAAAAATGGTATGATCATTTTTAAGGGATAGTTATTCCGTATAATTTTGGTGAGAATTTATTGGAATGACTTAATATTAATGTGTAAAAATGTTAACGGTACGACATATATGTCGTGTGACGCAATAAAACCTTTTCTAAACCTGTAGTACTCAACTTGATTAATCCAAGTTATATTTTTCAGATGAAATAAAGCCCAAAATTAAAATTGAGAAAAATTATGAGCTATCCTCTAATTCTGAAAGTGAACTTCTAATTTATAAACTAGTAAATTAATTCCTTTTGGATTCCCAATTGCCTTCTTTCAAACCAGGCAATCAAAATTTTAGGAAAGTTCTAATTATTTATCAATACTTTAAAAAAATGTATTTTATAATAGATACATTTTAGATTATTTTAGCGTTATCAAGATTTTATTAATATTATCAAGATAATCGTGATTTTATTCTGTTGCTGGGCACGGGCCCCACCCCGAATCACTAGAATTGAAACCAAATGGACCACCCTGCGTCCGTGCGCCCGCGCCTATATACAACGCCGATGAAAATGGCCGCCGCACAAATTAAGCGTTATTGGGGCAGGGCCCACGAGGGCTCGTCGGCTGGATTGGCTGCGGATAATGTTCAGGGCCAGGTCACGGAATGTGACTGCCCATTCATGTACAATTCGACAAGGCATGGATAAAAATGGAATACATCTTCCTGCCTCTTACCAAGGCTATGCAGGGCTACCTGTGAATCTACAGTCATTTTAATATAGATATTAGTTAATGGAAATTGTTGCAGCAAGTCAAATGCTATGTCTAAGCCTGCGAGGGCTGCAAAAGTCTCTGCTTAATTCTGCTAAAAGTTAATTTCGGAATCGGTGAGGTTTAGGACAGCTGCCACACACATACTATGCTTATATTTTCATGTATTACCTAGAAAAATTAAACTAAGACTCGCATGTATCTTTCCTGGATATATGCATTAGAATTAAGATCTCAAGATAAAGCTAAGGATCTTTAGCATAATTGAACCGAATTTTCATCATCATTTATCCAAAACTTTGTAAGCGGTCATCTTTTTTTCAGAATTATCTTCATTTCTGCAGTATAAGTTTTCTATGGAAATTTTCAGGGATCCGTTAATCCCTCATAGGTTTAGCAGGAAAAATTTCAAAATCAGAAGGCACCAACGTCCTCTCCCCTCAGTGGAGGAAAACGCGAAAAGTATCCTCGCTTCCTTCTCCCCCCTTGAGCTATTTTCACCGGAGAGCACTCGAGCGAGCTCTACTACTACGCGAGTGTGTGGAAAGATAAAGACAAGACCCTTGCCTCTGTTTGCTTTTCCCTGAAGAGAATCCGATGGAAAATAAATACTTAAAGGCTAACAAATATATTTAAGATGCGGGAGAAGAAAACAAATCCGCAGACTTAGGATCCCAAGTGTATCTAAGACCACACGTTCGTGAGCATTGGTAGGAATAGATGTAGAGACATAGTGTTCCGACAAAAATAAAGTGAGGAGAGGAGCGTAAGTACTGTGGAAGAGTGTGTGAGAAAACCTTAAGAAAAACCTTTAAAAATTGGATCTAGCTAACTTCCTCGATTTCCAGACACAACCGCTAGATAGGTATTATACTCAGATTCGTGTGATAAATGATTCCTTACAGAATTATTCCTTAAAATAGGTTAAATTATACAACACGATGTAGTTGCACATTGCACAGCTCTTTAATATGAATGCAAGAAAAACGTAGCTTTGGATGTGGGTAAATCACGAAAAGATGAAATTATGTGGTTAAATAGCTAGACAGTGTGGTCAGTTGGTTGCGTGGTTTAGTAGTTAAAAATGTAGATATTTTGGTAATTAATCCTTTCCTGTGGCTCACTCTTCGAGACCTAACCTCTTCACGTGCGGCGAAAATGGAGGGTATCGTGCCTCCATTTCATTTATGATTCCCGATTTGAAATTAATGAAAATAATTAAAATAATCTAGTTTCACTGTTTCTTTATTCGAATTTTTGTTTATTCGTTTATTTTGACAAATTTATTTGAGAAAGTTCGTCCACAGCACACTTCAGGGAGGAAGAAAAGGTATGTTCACGGCAGCCTAACGTGCGAACGTGTTAGGTACGTTTACACAGCAGCGAAAGGGAAATCTTCCCATTAATACTTTTATTATGATCAAGCGTAAATCAATCAATCAATAGGCTGTCTTTATTTTCAAATAAAATTACAAGCTGCCTGCATATCATGTACACATGGAAAATACCTTATCGGTCCATCAATCAACTGTAAAGGCTAAAAATATCTACTAAAGTAAAGAAACAAACACTGTATATTACCTCAAATTTTTATTAGGTACAACTAGTTTCTTCACATTAACCTGTATGAAAGACTTAGCACCTGATGATGACGCTGTTGCGTCTAAGCTAGTCGTTCCTCATAAAAATTGGTATAAAGATACAATGTGTGCTTTCTAACTTCAGTCATAATGAATTTCCACTAAATTAATCCTAAAAATATCACTTATATTTGGACAATCTATTTGGAAAAAGCCTATAAATAGTTTTTACTCTCAAATTCTCAGATACTGACTACCATAGCACAATAAATCATTGAATAATTATTTCTCTCCATCTCCGGCTTTTTATTTTCCAATTTTCCTGCCATTAACATCCTGCTTAAATTCCAGTTCTCTGTTTTAACTAGTTCAGTCCTCTTTTGCATATTCCTCTTCCCTGCTGCTTTCGATTCCGTTTTGTAGGGAGTTTGTGTGATGAGGACCACGGAATCCTTGAATCTCCCGCTCTAGAGGACTCATTTTCATAAATATTTTCATCCTAAAGTAATTGTAAAAACAAATCCGTTGTTTTTCTGTTGCTCTCCTCAGTAGTAGTTTTAACGTGACGCAAATACTCAAATTGCCGCTCTTCCATGGTCAACGCCTTTGCAGGCGCCTCACTGAGGAACAGACGCTGGGCGGTCTACCTTAAGTCTGTCTCCTACAACATTTTACCTCTGTGGCATGGTTGACCTTACTCGGCTCAGTTAACGGTCCCACTGCTAGCACAGCTCTAAGAAATTTCAGAATTTAGTCTAGAGGTGGAAAATAGAAAGGAAATGTAAATATGAGGGGCAGTCAAATGAAAATCGAACATCTGTTACAACAACCAGTCCGCGCACCAACAAGGACGCGCATTTGCGAGTTGTCACCATGCAGTTCTGCTACCGCACAATGGCAATATCGATACGTAACAACAGTGTTCACAACTTTCGCGTGGACTATGTGTCTCATAGAGGGTCTTCGGTTTTCATTTGACTGCCCTTAATATATTCGTTGATTATTTGGAAAAAGGTTCCAATATAAAATTAGGCAAGAGATTTAATCGTAAATTAAACTTTTGGTTATTAATAGTTCTTGCACATTTTGCCTTTACGGTAAAATTCTGATTTAAACATTCAGAAATTGTCTTCCCTGAGTATTTTCACTTTATTTTGTGTATTTGTGTGGGGATTTAGGCAATTTCAATCAATTCCTGCCTTACTGCCCATTAGTTTTTCTGTTATATTTTTATGTCACTCTTTTTATACGTGGACATAAGTTCTCGTTATCCGAATCGTATATCCAAATCGTATATCCTAATCGTTTTGACATAATTATACTTATCGATCGTCCAAGAAATTTTACAACCTTCCATGTTTCATTTTTAGATTATTTAATACCTAACCTGTCTGATAACTCGGAACTGATAAGATTACTAATGTCACCCCGTCCACTTTCCCTGAATCTGAAATTTTGCCTAGTCGTAATTCTGCTTCCATCTAAACTTTCAGTATATTTCGTTCGCGCCGTTTTTTTCTCGTTTTAGTATATCCATCCATAATTTGCCATTAGTGTGTTCTACTGCCATTTCTCTGATTTAGGTCTTCATTGAGTTGTAATAGTAAAGATATACAAACATATTTACAGTGTTCCAAAAAAATATTTATTGGTTGTAATAGTGTTTGATGTCATCACGATGCGTGGTTTTGGTAGGAAATGTAAATAATAAGAAATATGAAAACATAACATTTATTTACAGCACAAGGAGTTTATATACACACCAGCATCCTCATGTGCAAAGTAAAAAAAAATATGATTTTTTCTAAGACTAGAGAAGGATGAGAAGGGCGGGTGGATGGGAAGGTGGGGTAAGAAAAGATGCGTGTCGAAGGCGAGGTGAGTGCGTTTTCAGACCCAAACCAGAGCACCCTCCCGGAAAACAGAACGAAGAGTTCTGACAGTGGAAGAAACAGAGAGAATTGGGAGAGGTAATTCTCTATGTAGTTTACATAGACGAGACGAAGAAATGAAGGAAAGGGGAACGAGAAAACCCTTTACGAAAATTAGGAAAATGGTAAATAAAAACTAAATATGATATATTGATCAGGTATGCTAATGTTGTCATGAAAAATGTGCAAAAAAAAATACGTAGAACAATATACTCGTATATATGGCCAAGGCACTAGAGAAACGAAAGATGCATCTGATAAGAAAATCGCAAATATTACTCATCCAAAATACTCATGGATAATAATTGTTATAATGATTTCATTCCAAAAGTGCTACACATTTTGAATCAAGTTTTGAAGGGATGCATTTGAGTAATTAGAAATATCTGTGCAAAAATTTGGAAAATGGTTATTACAAAAATAAATATTCGGTTGTAAACCCTTTCATTTAACTTTTTTATTTTTGGAATAAAAAGTTAAATTAACACTTCCAAAACTCCACCTTAAACGTAGAAGGTTTTATCTATCCCCTTTATCTCATTTCTTCGTCTTGTCTATGTATACTTCATAAAGAATGACAACTCCTCCTCTCACTCCGTTCCTGTCACATATTTTTTAAACCCATATGCTGCGTGTGAAATGAAACTTATTGCTATGTAGTCCTTTTATTCTTTATTCGCGGGAATGTTACCTTACCCCACGTCATTATATGATTCCAATTACCTTAGTGCCTTACCTAGCTCGCCATCATTCGTGTCTGGATATAAACAAATCTCATCTACATCATTTATTCTATCGAATTCTAATACTGCTGTTCTTATATCTGTACCATGTTCTTTTTCTATATATTTCTTCATTTACTACTTATTGACATTTATTTCTTCACTCTTTTTGTTCACTTCTCGAATCATTGCGGGTTCGTTTATAATTTTCCTGGTTTATGCCTGACTTATATGTACAGATTTCCCTTCTTATATCCTAATACTCATTTACTACTGCCAGATAGTGCACCAATTTTTCTGTTCTTTGGTAAATATGATATTATTCTGGCTTTTTTTGTTACTTTCTTCTACATGTGTTTAAATTTTTTCCATTTCATTACTATATGTGTCGTTTGCATCATCTCGTCTGTAGTTCATGGTATTTATGTCATTTTTCTGTTTACATTGCGGGTTTTGCTACATCGTTTTTTAATTTGTTCACATTTTTTTCTTCTTTTTAAGCCATCTTTCTTTTCTCATTTATGATTTTCTCTACAAATTACTGATGCTCATTTCCTATCGATTCAATTTATACTTTCAGATTTATTTTCCTAAACTGCTTGCCTGTTTTATCTCTTTGAATAGGCCGTTTTACTTCATTAACGTATTAGTGAATTATGAATGATTCGCAACTACTCCAGGGAAACTGCGAATTGATCACGCTATTCCCAAATCTGTACCTGATCATAATATAGTTTAACTGAGACCTTCCTGAATCCCTGGATATTGACATTTTCCCTTACATGCACCAGCGTCTGTTATGGCGCCTAAACCAAGTGTTCGGTATGGTTGACCTTGTTTCCTGAAATACTCCATTAATTTCTCCCCTCGGTCATTCATTATTCCTAAACCGTAGTCACCAATCTCACAACCATCTATCCTTTCCCTCACCATCGCGTTTCAATCCGCAATCACAATTCAATGTTTCATTTTAGGAACATCCGTAATAATGCCCTCTAACTGATCGTATAGACTGTCGACTCCTTCCTCCCTATGATTGCTTTTTGGCAAGTAGACTTGATCAACGACGAAGTTAGGTAGTTCATCTTAACCTCTTTTTTTCTTTATGGATATCTGGAACTTCTGCGAAGTTGCCCTGAACTTTATTAACTTTTTTTAGTGATAACGAAGTCTCTATAATATCATTTCTTTACTTAAGTAAAAGATATGTCTACTTATCCTTATGTAGTAATTTTTTAATTAACTATGCGCGGAAAATTACTGTAATCGTTTAACGTGCGTGCATCAACAATGACAAACGCTTTGGTAAATGGCCATGCGATTTAGCTATAGGCACATTCTGAATTATATGTCTTGATATATTTTTGAACCAACCTGAACCCTAACCTACCTGATCGTAATTTCGTTTATAGCGTTTCAAATATATTAAACATTGCAAATAAATCACCTTGAAAAGAACTTGTTTATAAAACAGATTAGGAGGAAAAAATTATAAAATTTTGTGAAGCAGTACTTGAAATAGTAGATACCTACAGGTATCGTCCGGAAAATAAGTGTACTGATTTTTTCCCGCCGCTCCAGGCGCGCCCAGCACCGCTCTGACGGGCTGCGATTGGAGGGGGGTATGTTGACAAGCGACGCTGAAAAAGGCAGTCGGCTCTGAGCTGTGGTGTAGTGAGGAGCTCTGTTAACGCGAACCTCCACGCTTGACCCACGTCACGGAACGCGATGCCGAAGTTTTTGGAGCAGCGTTATTCCATCAAATTTGCGGTAAAGCTTGAGAAATCGTCTACCGAAACTGTCGGTATGATTAATCAGGCTTACGGGGAGTCAGCCATGTCCAGAAACATGATCTTTCGGTGACACAAGATGTTCGTGGAGGGCAGAGAAGAGGTCGACGACGAGTCTTCAAGAGGTTCCCGATGATGCCTTCGCGGGAGCGTTCCAGGAATGGGAACGCCGCTGGAACAAGTGTATCGACTCACAAGGGTCCTATTTTGAGGAATATTAGTTTAAGATATGTAAAAGTGTAATAAATTTTTTTTCCTGAGCTCAGTACACTTATTTTCCGGACGAACCCTGTACATCTATATATCAATCAAGGTCTCTCTTCATCACCCCTGTAATATTATTACACAAGAAAAATATTATTGAGAGACTGACTGACATTTTGGCCTATTTCAGCTGGAAAGTATTCAGGTTTTCTAATTGCTTATTTCTATCATTAATATTGTGGAAAATAATCTTCTAATGCTTTCTCTGTTTGTTCCCTAGACATTTAATAAGACCTGTATTCCTTGTAGGCCAGTCAAATAGAAATAGGAAAACACCATCGTGTAGAACATCATGGGCCCGTGTATTTTAAGCAAGCGGACTTATGATCGTCTACGTGGGTATTTAAATAGACTAATAACTGAGTTACAGGAAAAATATAAAATAGATAATTTCCCCATATTAATTTCTCTTAAGGATAGAGTATGAAGCCTGCATTAGACTAAAGTGTTGTTAAGATAAGGATATTGGTACTTAAAAAAATACAGCAGAATATGGAAATATATCTTTGCGAAATTTGACTTATTTTAAATTTAAAATTATGCACTAATCACATCAAATTAAGCAGTAAAGATAAATAAGTCCAGAAGAATGAAGTCGTGTACACCCTTGACAGTGTCATTTAGTTTTTGACGCATCTGAAATATCTCTTGGAGAACTGCAATTGTCTTCCATCATTTTAACTCCTCACTGAGCTGCTAAACGAACCCTTCGGAAGGGAGCAGCATTTGTTGCAAATTAGGCTCGTCGAGAAGGAATGCCTCACATAAAGAGCCGGCCGCAGGCAATTTACAATCGGGAAGTGTTGGATTTCGGGGAGCGCGGATTGAAGAGGATTTCCGGCGGGGGAAGGACTGAACTGGCTTTCGAATGCTCGACCTAGGCGAGCGACGAGATGCGGATACTGATGATATTTGGAGCGGCAGCCGACCGACAGCGTGCACTCCGGGTGTGTGTGTTGTGAGCGCAAGAGAATGGTGAGCGTGTCAGGGGTTTTAGTGGGCTGGACGGCTTGGTGCGAGGTCGTGGCTCTCCCATAACGTAGGAAATGGATGCGGGAGGCGCAAGCCTATTGTATCGTATTTCCCCGTTGCATCTGGGAGCGGAAATTAGGTGTGTACCTACCTAAGTTAGTCTGAGTGACTCTCCTCCGGGAGCTTGGATTGCCTCCTCGCCAAAGACGCAATCCTTCCGGAGGCCGAGCTCACGCCTTGAAAGGGAATATTTTATGCTTTGTGTCGTCTATCACTCTTTGTTGAATTTTCGGACGTTTATCGCAC
This sequence comes from Hetaerina americana, assembly GCF_022747635.1. Lineage (NCBI taxonomy): Eukaryota > Metazoa > Arthropoda > Insecta > Odonata > Calopterygidae > Hetaerina > Hetaerina americana. Next base: position 3,750,727 of record NW_027287084.1, read on the forward strand.
AAATCACATGATTGAAGCTATTTACAGTAATGAGGGAGATTTTATGAGTCAATAGTATTTTAATTTTCAATGATATTTGTATTCAACTTTGGTTATAATTACTACTACTTTTTTAAACATTTGTTTGTAACTTGAAGTCAAATACGAAAATATGACGGAGAGAGGTGGGTACTAAGATATCCATTTATTCAGAGTCACCGTTTCAACGCCTTTACGGCTACTATTGTCGAGGAGTAACTGCATTGAAATTTTCGTAAATATTATCAATATTAGTCCACCGCAAAACTTGATATTAATGAAATTTAAATTTATATCTATAGAAACACTTGTAACAATATTCAACCATGAGGTAGTTATGATTAAGTAACCCATTCAATATATTAATATTTTAATGTGGAATGAATATGATATTTAATTTGAATGATGTGTATTTTTGGACAGTGGAGATTTTATAATTAATTAAGCATCAAAATGAATTAAGAAAGTTAAATAATAATATAAAAATTAGATTTTATATTGCTTAATTCTTTCTTCTTGGTTTAATTGTATAATATTTCGTTTGAGGGGAATACCTAAAAGTTAGATTCGAAAACTACAAAATAATATGTATTTTCAGAACAAAAATTAACTGCCGGATTTTTTAATAATAAAATTTAAACTTAAGAACTTCTATTGATAACATACTATTTGACAGCTAAGAGAAAGGAAAAAAGAGGCATTTCAATGCCACTATTGTGCAGTGTTCGATAAACATTTTGAAATATATTTTTAGATGCGGGAGCCAACAGGCACGACGAGCAATCTAACAGAAATATTATTATGCGCCTGATGTTAATAATACATTCAATGTTGAAAGAATACAAAGTTAAATGCATGCCAGGATTTTATTTATCATAGAAAGAGTATTGAGTCAGTTATTATTTTTATTGCATTTTATAAAAGTTTTCCGATGAGGAGACCGGACACATTTTAATAGACTTCCGTCACATCCTACATTCCTATTGTATACCAATTTCAAAAAAAGGTTTTTTAGGTGAGATTAAAAAGATTAGGTGACTTTTTAATTGTCATGGATGAAAGAAGTGGGATGATAGAGGAATTTTAGGACGAGTGACTGCTCGTGGAAAGTTCCCTAATGCTTAAGGTCTTAGACATTAAAATGAATTACAAAAATGCTTGATAAAAATATGAAATTCTGCGATACTCATTATGATAGTCATACAAAAAAATTGGATTATAATCTATTTTGATAACGCTAGGAATGGAGGGATGAGTCGTTAGATTGGGCTGAAACTAAGTATTTTACGCGTAATTTATGAACATTCTCTTGCGTATCCAGAAGCCATTTCTCCTCTTCCCTCGGAAAAAGCCCACCTTCATTTCACCATGTCACTGTCCTAGGGCAAAAAATCACCTTCTCTAATATCACCCCCTGTTTCCTTGAAACTTTGCAATTCTCGAAGTTGTCGCATATATACCAGGCGTGACATTAACCAACTCCTTACCCTCTCTCTCTCCCTCTCCGTGTCTGGTATCCAAAATCTTATTTTTTCCTTTCTAACCCACACCTGGACTATGTGGAAAACCTGGGAGATAGTCGAATAAGGCAGTAGTTCTGGAAAACTTGGAGCGTAGGTGGGAATCCGGTTAATTCTTTAAATTAAAAACTTTTGGGAGTGATATTTAAAGAAAAAACATAAGCTCAGAATCGATGAGATGAGTTATTTAAAATATTTTATAAAAAACCGCACAGGATATATTAAAAGTAATATCAAAGTCCTTTCCCTGAATTTTGGCTTCAATTATAACGCAGGGATGCCATTAAAGTAATTCGATATGGCAGATAACCAAGACATTAAAAACTTCAAATTTAAAATTATAATCATCATAGGAGGCTGTTGAAAATATATTTATCCGAAGAAATTGAGCCTTTTAGCTTGAAAAACAGCCGACTGCATTAGATTAAAATCATTTTATTGTTACGAATTCATCCAAAGAAAGTTTTAGGAATATTCATGCAGTTACATATAAATAATTACATTTTTTTAATCATTGAAGTATGCGTTCAAAGGGATTTCATAAAATCGCTAAATTTCCTTTCGAAATTCAAGAAACAATCAGCGATAGGCATTGGAATAGCTACCGCCCATATATTTTGTAAAAAAACTAAGTTAACGAGCTGTACTTGTGAAGTTTTGTGTCAAGAAAATTAAGTTTTTGGAGTCAACATGTGTTCTATAAAACCCATACGAAGTATTTGTACCCAATGGTGACAGAAAGGCAAATATAACATCATTAATTGAGTTCCCCCAATTTTGATCTTTCAAAAATGAAGACAAATTATGATGGACAAAGTTATATTCCGATGTAGGTGAAATTATTAAAACGCGAAGTGGTCCACGAGGCAAAGCAGAACTTCCTTTTTTACAATATGCACGGACAATGAGTTGATTACCGAATGAGAATGTGTGCAATATGACTGAGTATAACTTCCATGCCACCGTTACGGCGAGAAGTCACGAACTTGCCGATTTTGAACATCTGAGCTGCAGCGGAATCGGTAAAAGTTCTCCCCGGAGCAACTTCTCAAGTCTATGTTCATGGTGGTTTTGAGGACTTCTTGGGGAAAATGGGTCACAAAAGTGTATCCGCTGCTCACTATCGCTGCCGCTGCAGCTACGTTGGCGAACTGCGGCACACTAAATTTCCAACCGGAAACTTTCTCTGAAGTGACTTAGGTGGCGAGGAAAGATAAAGGGGACTTAATGACGATTTAAGGAAAAGGTGTGACTTTAGATAGCACTGTATTTTCATGAAGTGTGCAGAGCAGGTGAAGGAATCCACCTGGCATAATGCGGTCTAAGTCAACTTCAAGTCAGCCTATCGTTTTGGTGGAATACGCAACTACACCCGAATTCCTGTTAATTATGCAGAACAAAGTTTAAAACTCATTCACCTTCTAGCATCACCAAAAGCTCAAAAATTAAGTAGTTTTGAGGTTTTGTCTAAGGCAATGAAAGTTACAAGGGGAGATATTTTAACTTCGAAATAAACAGTAATCCTACATGTAATATTAGAATTTCATGAGTCATAATCACATGTTAAATTTAGCGTTAGTGTCTGCACCTGGTAATCACATAAGGATATGATTTAATATCCAAGAATAATTTATCATTTTTTTATGTTGTGTTTATAGTTTAATAAACGGATATTATACATGAAATTTATAAATATAAAAACTTTAAGAATTCTTATGTTGCAGGAACAGTTAATAACATCAATAGAGTAAAAAACCTTTTGCATGATTTTTCATGCATAAAAAAGTTTGACATTAATATCGTATTCTATAATTTGGTGTTTTTCTATTCTATAATTTTCCTGATGTTCCATAAGCATTATAAAAAAAATATAACTAATGTAAAGAATTAAGAACATTTTATTTGAAGCTTGTGAAATGAAATATTAGTATTGACACATAAACACATATTTTCTATGTTATTAAAGCCTGCAGAAATCTTTATACCAGTTTTCACGGCTGTGTATGTATGCACACAAACGCGCATGGATACACCTATAAATTCGGCCTCTTCCTTGTCTCCCTTAACATACACCACCGAACATGCGAAACTAAGACAGGCCCCTCTTTAATTCTTCATACTTCTTCCTCCCTTCACACTTCTTCAATACATTAATTTCGAGTACTTGCTTACTCCCTTTAGTCTGTTCAACATGCTTATCCCAATTCTACACCCTCTTTATATATCTAACGTTTTACCTTCTGTCGCAGATTCCAAAAGCCCCTTGTCAATCGAAATGCCCTGCAACCATCTTTCATGAATACTTTGGATTTTTCGCATCATTCACCGCTTCTCTCCCACCATGTCTAAAATATTTGTTTTCCTTTCAGTCCACTTCACTGTCTCCGTTCTTTTCAGCACCTAGATTTCAAAAGCCTACAATCTATTTATATCATCCTTCTTCAATCGCCATGTTTCCGCTAAATACCAAACCACGCTCCACATCAAAGTTTGGACGAGCCTTTTCTTAACATCCTCACTCAACGACCCTGCCATAAATTCCCTCTTTCTAGTGAAGGGTTCTTTATCTAACGCACTTATTCGTTTTAAGTCCCTACTATTTTTATTACTTTGGTCCGAAGTACTTTCGAGATAGGTAAACTGTTACACTTGCTTTAGTTTATCAATTCCTATTTTTTTGCTTAACTTTGTCCTTCTCTTTTAGGAAAACCGCATGATATTTGTTTTACTTACATTGATTCTCGTATTGTACCAATTGCCCTCATATTCTAATGTGCAGCATTACTTTCAACCCCTTAGCTTATTTACAAGTTAAAACATGAAAAACAGCAAACCTAACTGATTTCATGATTTTCCCACGGACTTTCATTCCCAGCTCCAGTTCTTCCCATTTATCTTTAATCATTTCATTCAAGTTTATCAGCGATAAATGGTGATAATGGACACCACTGCCCTACTACTCTCCCTAACACTGCCCATCCGGACTTCCAATCCACCGCTCGCACCTGATTACTCTGAGACACGTACAGGTTGTGGATAAGTCACCCATCTCTCGAATGAATTATTGTCAGGCATATGGCGGGTTTTCGAGTCTGAATATGTATTTGGCCAATGCGGCTCATCTCCTTTTTCTGGCTATACGTGCAACGAAACGCAGTGTTTTTATCCTTTATGACGTTGTATAATGGCTTTCTTATCTTCCTTTCCTCTTGTGTGTCGTCTATTTCTCCTTTGGTTGGTGAAACAGAGCCCTAACGCCATCTCGCGGCCAAATATTCAGGGCAATTGGTTGCAATAACCCCCCGCAGATTTCAAAGTACGTTTCGTCGATAGTTCAAGTGGTTAGAGCATCGGCCCGGAAATTTGAAAGATCCGTGGTTAAAGTCCCGGTCAAGGAAATATTTTTACACATGTGATCTGCTAGATTCCGCCTTCCCAATCTTTCCTATGTCCGTCTTTTATATGTATTCCTATCTCCCTTTTTCTTATATTTATTTGCATCTGAAAAAATATATAGTGACAGTGAAAGTGATATATAGTGAATCTGAAAATATATAGTTATAAATTATGTATACTTATATATTATTGTAGGCAATCTACTGGTCGAGGTAGGTTTTGGATTGTCCCAACTAACAAATGAATATCGTGTATCTCCTGAAACAATACGCCCCAACAGCCCCTCTTCATCTCCGTATACTTCCTTCCTCCCTTCATTCCGTCCAGCATACTTATCTCATTCCTGCCTCTTCCTCGTTTGCCTAGCATTTTCCCCTCTATCACAGTCTTCCACTCCCCAATTAAAAGCAATTTGCTTTGCATCCAATTATCTGACTCCGTATGTTTTCTCCCAGCTATCCCCACCCATCCCACACCATACCTTACACCTCATTATTTGTTTTCCTGTGTTTACAGTTCACCTTCTCCATCCTTCTCCAAAACCATATTTTAAAACCTCCAATCTACATCTATCATCCTGCATCTATGACTATGTATCCGCACTGCACATAACTACGCTCCATATCTAAGTTTTCACGAGTCTTTTCTTAACATCCTTACTCAAAATCACACTCATCAAGTCTCTCCTAATTTTGAAAGCTTCTTTATCTGATGCAATTCTTCTACTTAGGTCCCAACTACCTTGACCATTTCGGTCTAAAATACATCAGAGACACGTAAACCCTTCCATCAGCTCTCCTATATTAATGTTTTACTTAGCCTTTCTCTTTCTGGAAAACCGCATAACGTTTGTTTAATTAATATTTATTCTCATCCCATATCCATCGCAATGAATATCCAATTCATTCAGCAATGCTGGTAGCCCCCAGGCTGACTGACAAACTACAGCTAACTGCTTTACTTAATAATCCGCCGGCTTCGATTCCTACATCCAATTTATCCCTTGCCTCTTTAATCAAATATAAACAATGGAAACCAAGATAGTACTAGCTAGCAAAAACACAGGAACACACAAAAAGGACACTAACAAGTACTCCAAATTTTTGGTGGCGCTGTAACCTTTCTCTAGGGAGAGAATGGTGAAGTTCTCAAGAAATAGTTGGTTCCTTTGCTTCTTTGGGACAGGTGGTGGCGCCAGCGAAAATTCGGAATACGTGCATCTTTTTTGTGAGTTTCTGTGTTTTTGTTTTTGCTCGCTAGTGCTATTTTGGTATACATTATTCTTTACATTCCGTTCGGCTTTTCCCAGAATCGCCGGACCAAGTTCTCCATATAGCTTTAACTGGATTTCATCCGTATTACAGGCCCTTTTATATACTTGGGTAGTTTCTTTGCCACGGTGTCGCCTGTGAGCACGCAATTTTCCGGATACTTTCGGAAAATGAAATGCGATTTAAATAGGAAGAGCTCTGGATCCATATTTTCTACCTCCTTTGGATTTCTCTTTGTAAACTCTAATCCTAACCCACCATGCCTAGTGCTTCCTGTTACATGCAATGTTTTCCGGAACTTGATTCTAGAACTGCATAGTTCCTAGTCCCTACATCAAATATGTACTCTTACCGTTAGAATCCCCTAAATAAAAGTATTAATGCTAATTGGTCATACATCTGTAGACTGAGTTTTGCATGATGTTAAACCGTACAACCAGTAAATGAAAAAAAAGTTTCAATAAGATTTTCGTACTATGATGAATATTTATACATTCAAGTAATAACTGTTTATCTCATAAGATTTGCCCGAAGAGAGAAAATGCGAAAATCTTCCCCTTTTTTTATTTGTAGTCAAGCCTAAAGGAAATACCCCGAAATGGGTAGTAAATGAAATATTACCGCGGGTATGTTAAATACCCGTCATGACCTTATTTGATTTCAATTTCTCTTAATTCCATTTCCGTGTCACCACTAAGTATGTCTCGGCATAAAATATGTTCCCTACGACTAATAGTCTTTCTATGACTAATTTCTCTGCCCCTCTGTCTTCACCATACAGTTGCATATATTTATTTCATCTCTCTTGGATCTTCTCGTAGTTTAATTCATAATTTTCCCGACCAATGATTGATTTTTGTATGGTTTAGCCCTTTCTATTTTCTTGTAGTACTTTCAACTTCCAATACAATACACCATTTTCTACCTTTTGTTCACAGAAAAAGGTTTAAAAGCCCTTCCTTATCCTGCAGTCCTTTTTTTACTACAACTCTTTCCTAATCCATTTATTTATAACGAAACTTAAGAACTTTAAATCAATAGAGGTATATCTACTACAATGGCTTTCAGAAGTTTCATAAATACGTAGTTAGGAACCATTCCATCTCTGACATTTTAAACAAAATTAGTCATGATGACTACTACTGGCTTTTTAAAGTCGTGCACTTGATTCCAAGTATTAAAATAGTAAATATTTTTCTTTACTTTTTTAATTTAAATGATTCAGTTCAACACTTTCTTTATACTAATTCCTCAGACTTAACGGATATATTATTTGTGATACATTATGTACTGCTCTTTCGCAACTCATTCAATAAAAGCTGAACGTAATACTTTCACTACATGCTAGAATTTAAGATGTTTTCATTTACGTAATTTTCAATAATCCATCGTCTCTTAAGCATCTACCATATGAGTTTTTTTCCAATCCGAGTCCTTTTCACAATGTTAATATTAATATTATATACTCAATAATCCATTTCTTAAGAAACGTAAGTTTCACTGGTATCGCTGGCTCATAACAGAGATTGTGAAAGTAGTATCTAGAGAAAACTGCATTGATATCCACTCATTACAGCCAGAGAAATATAAAGAAAAAACTAAGATATTTATTCTTCACCTGGATAAACTCAAAAGTTCTCTTCGTTTCACCGATTCCAGGGCATTTGCGTATTCGACGAGTCGATAGGACTCTTTGTCTTCTCAAGACTGATTTAGTGCTGCTCGTATTTTAAGTAATCCAATTCGCCCCAACGTTCCATTCGGTAGCATCAGGGGAAAAAAATTATCTGTGAGGTAACGCGTATTGCACGGAGTGCCGCTAGGTACAGTTTCTAGGATACTACTGTGATTTATAAATTGCAATCGCGAGATATCAAAGCATGGGTATGGTAGCATTTAGTAAAAATCATTCTTAAAAACCTTTAGTTCATTTTTTCAGTATGTATTTGTATTCGAAATAAGGGAAAGAATAGTTTCCGCTAACCTTTTAATAAGAGAGGAATGTAGTTATTACAAAATATAACATCTCATTTTTTGTTTGCAAAATGTAATGTTTTTTCGTGAGAAGACAGCCTGTTTTTAAATATTCTACTTTTAAGTTACTTCGTAGAAATATATATTTTCATATTGTAAAATCTTCTTAATTTTAACATTTTTGATGGTCAGCATTAACATGCGTAGTTATCAATCCAATGAATCATTTTTTATCCTCACCAAATAGTATAAACAAATGTTTTACTTTCCATTCCTTCCAATTTTCCATTAATTTATACGATCATTTTAAAATGATTCCATTATAGCTCTACATACAGTTCAAAATAAATAAATCCAACAAAGTCGATAGAATTTCAATTTTACTTTTAAAATGAAATTTTTTCGAGCCCTGTGTGCCAAACAACTCTATATTTGTAAATTATTTCAAGTTACATTTTCACTCCAAATAACAACTGAATTCCGGGGCGAGATTGTTTAACACTTAGAAATATTGTTCTTTATTAGTGGAACTGTGAGCGTAGCTTAAAAACAGGCACTCTCTGTTGAAATGGATAAATAATAAATATATCAATGGTGATTTTTTTTAGATTTATTCCTGTCGACAGTGGGAGGAGGGAAAGGTTTTGCTTGTCATCGCCGTTGGGTGGCGAAACACCCTGAATCACCCTTTGTCGCTCCTTTTTGTAATTCATGTCCGCATTTTTGGAACCCCCCACCGTCCATCCTTCTTCCTCTACCCTTTTTTGCCGTCATCTCTTCCTTAAAGTTCCACCTCCTCCTCCTCTTCCTTCCAACAGCGCCATCCACTTCCCTTTCTCAATTGCCCCTTAAATCCCCAGTTTCTCCCTGCCGACTCTTTTGTCTCCATCTCCTCTTCCTCCACCCTCGGAATCCTCTCTCTCTCTCTTGCTCCTTCACTCCCTCGTTCCCTACGACTAGAAACTTTGAAGCGGCGGACCTTCGTAAATCTGGAAAGCAGGTGCTCTTTAAGTTGCTGGACCTCTAGGAACAAGTTTCAGGGGAGTAATGGTTGGTGACACAAGGGGAAGGCGATGGAGTAAACGATAAGGCAAGGGAGGTACTTGAGGACTGTTGCCGGGAAGTTGGAGTCGACGTGAGTTGTGACTGTGAGGAGAGGAAGGAAGAATCGATAGGTCGGAAACCACATTCAAAGAGATTTCCAGTGGCTGGATGGATCGCTAGAATTAATATTTGTTTTTAAATCATTCATTCCTTTTTGGGAAAACAAATGTCGCTATTCAAATATGGTGAAAGTTCAAATATAAGGATTAAATTGTGTAAATTGGAAAAAATTCGATGCAAAAAGCTCAGTGGATTAACGTTTCACACTATAAAAAAATTGTAGTAGAAATTGTGAACTTTGAACAATATTCCATGGACTGAAAGTATTGCTTTTGAACTCTTTTGTATGATGTATAGAACATGATCTTCAACAGCACAGAGCTATGACCTTTTTATTTTGGAAATGTATTGATGGAATATTTAATCTTTTACCCAATGACGTAAATGCTTTGCACTTTAGGCGAAAGTTGTCAAATAATTCTCTTTTTACACTCATTTTACTTTGACTTGACAGTACAAAAAGGCTCAAGTGTTTTCATTTATACCTACTGACTTGAATTTGATACTCTGATGATCTGCATGCCATAGCCCTCTTATTTTAGACTTTTGATAGTTTGCTCGCGTAACTAGGAAAGGAATTCAAAAGTAATTTGAGTATTAGAAGCGGTTAGAAGTAAAATATTGTATAGAAGTATCTGAATTGTTTATTCTTCATTATGTTCTTAGGAAATATTATTTTGAAACTATGCATTTATGGAAGTTATGGAGCATCTAATTATCATGAAAACATCTTACCACCGACGACATTATGTATTGATGATGGATTAGATACCACTAAAAATGTTCCTTGATCTTTATAAGTGTAATAATCGTGTGTATATTATATGTTAATCCTAATTAGTCACCTAAATGACCTTGAAGACCTAAACGTTGTTTAGTAATAATTACCATAATTATCTTTTCATAGCTCTACGTGGTAAATATTAATTATAATTTTCACATTACGTTTATGATTACCGATTTTTAAAGCATTAATTCACTTTCATATTGCCCGTTTTAAGAATGTGGGAATAGTTTCATTAGTATAAGGAATTAAGCTAATCATATTTCATTTCAAATCTCTCAAGAAGCACAAAATCTCCGTCATTTCCATTCCCCCTAAATTTTCTATATTTTTTCTTCCAATCTGCTATGCCCGGTGCTACTACCACTGGAACACTTGAATAATACTGCTTGTTACCGCTTGAATAATAATAATTTACTTCATGTAGTCACTCACTTTTCTAGGATATTGAACGATCAGGATTGAGCATTACATATACTACTGGCATGATCTGGTCCCGCGACCTTTTGCAGGTGGGATCATTGCTCTAATAAAGCGACCCGAATTGCTTTTAATCATTTAAAAACATATTGTTTCTCTTCTTCTCTCAGTTTTGGGTCTTGTTCACGCATTTCATAGTTTCACTGAGCCACATACTCTTCCATAAGTGGGCGCGTCATTTATGAGACCGCTGGGATCTTCATTTCTCCCGTTCCTGTTGCGGTTTTTTTTTCAGATTGCCAGCCTTAGTTGCACATATATTTTCACACATTCATAGGTTTAACTTTCTCTACGAAACGAGATTAAGAAACGATTGGAAAATTGGTTTGAATATGTTTACATTGCTGTATGTTAGTTCAATTGGTTCGTTATTGGGCTAAAAAACGTAAATGGTTTCTAAAAACGGTCAATAATTACTGAATCCCCGTTCAAAAATCTCCGTTTTTCATTAGAGAAAAATTCCAAAATTTCTGTTTATAAACCCATTAAAAATATTAATTTATCTACTCTCTCGAAATTAAAATAAAGAGAGGAATTCTATTCCTATACTATTTTTTTACAAAAATTAGCATTGGCTCTCAATGACAAACGTCATTTAAAATTTTATTGGCAAATATTTTCAGAATGTGTTACCTAACTTGCTATGAAAAATGAAGACATCTACGTTAATAGCTTTTTGGTAACCCTCTTGATTGAATCCACGCGTATTTTTGTGAAACGATGTAGAATTCTATTAATGTCAAATTTATGCGACTCTTTTGCGGTATCAAAACCTCCTATATAATTCCAAAAGATTTGCACACGAAAGTTTGGCCCACACCGGTTACAAAAACAGGCATGGAATAATTTTCACACTTCTTAAATAGGGTTTATTGCTAACACTCTCTACTATTCACATGAACACAATCCAGTATGCTCGGATAAGCAAGTTACGACACTATTGGAATTCCTTTGGGTTTGAGCTAGGCTCAGTTTATAGGCCCTTTGGATTTTTCCCTCTTTAGGTTCTGTACATTACCCACCAAACAGTATTTATAGGATTGGCTTTATGGTCAAGCTGAACGAGTGTTAATTTTGTGTGCAATGTAAGGTGAAGGAAATGAGACAATAATGTGAGTCACGAGACATAAGGTATAGAGTTTATTACTAATAATTGCGAATTTTAAAAGATGCTTTGGTGTTCCAGAGTAATATTTTGTTTTTCACAGCATGGCACCCCCAAACGATTTTAATTATAACTTAAAACGTGATAAGAATTATTTTCCGTTTCTGTGCATTTAAAGACTAATGTAAATTAAGTATTTTTATCAAATCTTTTTAAGCCTCTCCTTTGCAACTGAAGGCATTAATAAAAGAACGCAAATGAGGGGTCTGGTTTGTAAATATAACGATTCCAGATATAAGGAGCAGACTTCCCCATTGGACATTATATCGCTTTCTCTATACTATCGGTAATACCTTTAATTTATTGAGATATTATTTTTTTGAACCCACATTGAAAAGTTTTTCGTCGCAATTTTTAAAAAATCTAATTATTAGATTAATATCTCGAATTTTTCGAATTATTATGAAATATCACCTCTAAACTGTGATTGGGTATTATTTTGGAACATCATTTGGGTATGAATTCATATATTGTATTATTTTAGTTTTGAATGAAAGAAATATAACCACTCATTCTAAATGTTAGGTCCAATTGTCTTTGCATAACAAACTAAGCTGCTAACTGCCTAATTCACAAGATTAAAAAGAGATCAGATACGTGCAAAATAATGTTCCACCATTTAATGAAAGACTGCAATATAACTATGCAAAATTCGTATCATAAAAGATCTAAAACACCAGGCAAATGTAATCATTCACCATTCATGCACTTGAAATTTAAAAAATATATAGAATAATTACAATATAATCTCGTGGCCGAAACTTTACTTGTTTGCATGAGGAAGCTATTTGATATTAAATCTCTTTTTCCTAATCCTTTACTAATAGTTCAATGTGTTTAGAAAAAGTGGATCAATTGTTCATTAATGTTCAATAGTTCTGAATATATTAAAGTAAATGCAAGAATTTTATTTCTTTATATTCTTAGAGATCATTATTAATGGAGGAAATTTTGTGAATAAAGCTATAAATTCAGTTAGTCTTGAGATAGGAATGACATTTTCGATATTGTGACCATTCTTTAAGATGTGTGGGAGTCTATTGCGAACGATAAGTAGGTAATTGAGGCATCTGGGTGATAAATAGTGGCACCTGCAGCCAATCCCAAGTTGTATGACATGTTTGGATACCAGGAGTTTCTAGGCAAACACAGTTTTAACCGCAAAGTGAGCTAGTAATTCACTCATGCATATGTAATTTTGCTAATTTAATCAGATGAGGTATTTGTTGATCCTTTGCAAAGAGTTTTAGTTTTATGTAAGTGAGTTTTGAATCATTCTTCATGCATTAAATTTTACGAAATTTGGGCGAAGCACTATTGAATCGTAGTTGTTACTTTGATTTTCGTACCATTAATTTGGCCTTATAAAACGGTATTACCACCATTATGAATAAATAATGGTCATAATTAAATTCAAACTAATTCTTTTCATAATATTTTTTAAATAGATCTGAATTTCACGCACAAAACACGTAGAACACGTATTAAACATGTAGAAATATGCCAGTTCGTAAACGTAAAATAATGTCATTCGGCCTTACTCATTAAATGTACATCAGACCAAGCGTTTTACTATACTACTTTCTTTTGGTCACGGCATGAAAACCCACCGCAGGGGATAATTTACTCAGAATTTATAAACTCTGCACGCTATAATTGTGATTGAAAATTTGCTTAAGTTTTCTAAATGAGAAATACATTCCTTTTGAAAAATTGGATGCGCGTTATTTTACCAGTGATTATCTTACATTATTTATCGTTAATTTTCATTACTCAATTTTATCTCATAGTTTAATGGTTAACACTGAATCAGCAATCGAATTCATTAATTTTCTTGAAACTTAAATATCCACAAATTGTAAATACTCTTGGAAAATATCCCAGTGTTTACAAAAAGCGTGAGATATTAAATATATTTTTGCAGTCGTTATTTTTAATAGACTTATTCTCATCAAAAGGGGTTCAATTTTCCGAATTTTTCAAACTCCGTGACCATTTATTTTAAAATATGACAAGGAAAATTTAAAAATCCCTATGGTATACATAGCTGCGAATTGATTAGGTTAAGTTTTTCTGTAAGGATAGTCATTTCCAATTTTTGTTTTCGGCCACATTTTGCTGTGCTTCTTGAAGTCTTATAAGATCTTTATTCTAACACCAAATAGGTTAGGGAAAGCTTTAAGTTCTGAATCAGATTTTAATCCAAGATATCCTCATTTTCTATCCCAGTATTGATATCGCAGCACTTTGTGGTACCGATGACTTAAGGAACATAAGAAATCAAATTATGATCAGTTTACCATCCTGAATAAGGTCTCCAACCTTTTAAAAGCTTTTCACTCGTCTGCAGGGTCGGGTTCTTTATCGATATCACCATACTTTATTCAGTTGAGGAATTATTTGAAAAACAATTTGGTACTGAATAGGGCATTTGCAATCATGATGAAGGCTACGGTTTAACGTGTAACAGTTTTGGAATTGAGCTTAAATAAAGACTTGTAGCAAACAAATGTTGTAGAAATTTAATTTGTGGAAATGTTTCACTTTTATTATGATGAATGAAATTCACTAGGCAATTTTGCATACTTCTTTCAATTAACCAACCATAGTCTAGGCATACTGCGCCAATATCAAATTCACATTCATATGTTGTACACGGTGCCGAAAGTATGACAGTTGTCAACATTTCCTTGATTCTTTCAATTTATCATAATGATTATTTCCAATTTAATGTTTTATATTACAAATAACAAGAAAAATAACTTGTTGTAAATATACACCAATATATTATTAATAAGTTTATGTCCATTCATGCGTGGGTGAAAATAGTGTATACAAATTATAAGATGGATCACGCATTTTGTTTTACTTTAGATGAATGAAATGCAACATTAACTAATGCAATATATTGACTAAGAGTTGAAAATAATAATTTATAAAAACAAGAGCGTAAATGTGTCTCCAGCTTTTTTCAAATCAATCATTGAATTATTCTCATTACAAATTCCATCTCCTTCCTCGTTTGTTCATCCTTTCAAGGAAAGAATGTTTCACTGCATAAGTTAAACTACCGAACTCCCGAGAAAGACGAAGACCGCCAGACTCTACGGAGACGACAAAGCTTCTTTTTCCCATTCAGTCAGTCATAAGCTGAGTTATCGAAACCCGAAAATCTTTCCGAGGCCGGATTCACTTTATGTCTACCATGGAATAGCGGGGATTTATACACTCGAAGCCTCTCGCAACCCTTGTCAGCTTTGTGTCGAACACTTTTGTCCTCCCTCCTTCCTCTCAATCCCCCGCAGCCACCTCCGACCTTCGTCGTGAGAGTCGCGCCGGAATCAGAATATGAAGACGTGAGAATCCGCGCGCCAGAGGACCGGAAAAATGGAGAAGGCGAAAAGGTGTCCCAGGGGTGAGATTGGTAGGCAGAAGGGGAAGTGAGAGGGAGAGATGGAGAGAAAGAAAGAAGCGGAGCAACGGCCGGAGTGATGTGAGGGTGAAGGAGACGGGGTATGAATAGGAAGAGGTCGGAATATTCGAAACATTCCCACGAAAGTTTTTGATGAGAAAATGGAATAATGGGCGGGACGGAAGGCGCGAGATGGGTGGTAGCAGGCTGTGTGGGAGGGTGTAGGGATAGAAGGGAAGCCAGGACGAAGCGGAAAATCTGTGGCGAATGGCGGGCTCAGTGGGAAGGCATAGGTGTATGGTAAGAGGGGGGTTTGGACGTGTGGAACGCAAAAGCCGGGGTGGGGGGCGGTGGCGGGTTTGTCGGACGGGGAGATTACTTGGTAGTAGGCACGGCGATGGGGAGAAAAGGAGTTTACGACAGGTGAGTAAATGGCATATCGTGAGGGGATAAATCAGTTTTACGGGAATTCATATCGACCCGCCCGTCTCCGGGAGCCTCCGCACCTCTTCCCTCGTCGCCCTTCGCCCATCCTTCCATTCCCTCCTCCTCTTATCCACCCTAGCTCCTATCTCGCTTGCAAAACCCTGCCTCTGTCTCCCCCACGCAATTCACACACACACACCGAAACGTCATCCCACTTCCACACAAAATATTCCCCAGGCCAAACCTCCCCTTCGACGACCCTCGCCCACCCACTCCTCACGCACATATGCAAAAAAATAATACCCTCCGCGAGAACAGAACAGTGGGAATTCAATTCGAGGAGGAAGAGCTTATTCCTGGGGGTGGCTGGCTGGGAGGGCGGGGTGGAGAAGAGTGCGAGTGAGTGAGAGGTGAGGCGGGAGGGTGGAAAGGATGGAGATCGTCGAAGGGGATAGGGAAAGTGATTGGGGTGGTAGCAAGAAGTAGTGGGAAGGATAGAGGTAGGTTAGATGCGGTAGTTAGGTGGTGGGTGCGGACGGGAAGATTTGTGGAGGGAGGAATAGAGGGCGGAGGTAGGGCAAAAGGAGCTCACGAGCGAAACGCGCGGTTTAAAACGTCCCCTGGGGTACAAGGAAGGAGAAAGGGTATGTGCGGGGAGTTAGTGTAGGGAGGGAGATGAGTGAGAGAGAGAGAGAGAGAGAGAGAGAGAGAGTGAGAGAGAGGGTTGCTGGTTGGGTTAGAAAGAGTACGAGGGGGTGGAAGGGACGTCACCTTGACTGATGGATGTGAAAGGCTGCTGACGGGAGATGGCTCGAAGAGAAGGCGGCGCGAACGAGCGGATGCCTGCCGAGGAAGAGGAGGAGGAGAACCTCAGGCTCGATGGCTGTCTGTTTGTCGCGATGGGATGGGGGATCGGAGATGGGATGGGGCAGAGAGTGAGGATTGCGGAGATACGGGACCTGAGGGTGGTAGTGGTACTGGTAGTTATTTTTCCCCCTCCCTCTCAGCACGGGTGGGTTTTGGGAGAGCGCAGGGAGGATTATCGAGATACCGATGAGAATGAAGCAAGAAGAGCGAAAAGATTTTGCCTTGTAAGTGACGTTTGTTTGAGGATCTGCTTTTGATTGACGACGCGTCCGCTCGGGGCGTTTCCATGGCGGTGGAGGATTGGAATAACGTCTTCAGCAATATACACTTGCGCCCTCGTGTATATTTTTTCATCATCCCGGGCTCGTTGCGCGTCTGCTCAGTTGATCAACGTTAATTCAAATTCAGCGAAGGGAAAACGGTGGGCGTTCGGTTGTGATGTGTGGCGAGAGTTATCAAGAAGCTCTCTCGAATTTCCTCAGAAGGTATTTCGGTACACTCAATCTGAGAGGGAACCATCCTTTCAAAATTCAGGGCGTCTGGTTTTGTAATGGATTGCTGAGTAAATTTATCTCCACTCAGATATGTGCTGATAATTCATTGAAGAAAAAAAATTAGATTAATTTCAAGCGATAAATTGGGTCCCTTTGCGCTACTGATGGGAATACAAGTACAGCTCATAACTGATCATTCTTTTACGTTGATTCGGGAAAATAGCCATTTCCTCTGTCATCTAATCCTATGTTTTTTTAAGAAAAACCTCATACTGCGCATGATTGATCCTAGCGAATGTGCATATTTGAGGAGAAAGTCATATTCTGTTCAATCAGGTATAATATACAGTTAAATGGCGTTTCTCGTAATAAATTGGCTACATGCCGGAACATTCTGCGAAATTTCAACGGCGTATATCACTGCGACAACGAAGGACGTAAATCACTTTCGTGGATACCGAGTTCGAATTTGAGACTATCAATTTGCGTTACTGCGTCATTATTCTGGTTATTGATGTACTCGTAATAACCAAATTTTGTTCGATAGACAGAGAATATTCATCACAGAACTCCCGTTCAAGATAAACTGCAAACAATCTAGAAAATGTCTGGATTAGATTGGAATGAAATGTTAGATATTTAATACAATAATCGATTTAATTATTATACATCACCAACTGATGTCATGATCGTTAAATTGGATGAAATATTATCTTATAAAAGAATTGACCTTTATAGATGGGTTCAAATTAAGCCGTTGGCTGAATCTGTATTGTCAACTGTAAGTTAATAGCTCGTCACCAGGATATATAAATGAAGACCACTCTAAACGATGAATCAGAGTCTCATCGAATCGAAATTTTGAATACAGCTTGCAACTATTCTAAATACTTCAAAGGAAATGCCCATTAACTGAAATATCTTGCCCTTACTTTGGACAAGATACCTGTGCGAGGTCAATCAATCCCGATGGCTGGATGGTTTCATGAATTGAAGAGGGAGACAGACAAGGGATGGAAGTCAAATTGACGGATTGCTTACCGTTCCCAGTACAAGAAGGAATTGTGCGACGTCCTCTAAGCTTTCCGACCTCTGTATTCGGAAAAGCTTCCTATTTCCCCGAGTCCTTTCTGTCCTGTCTTCGGTTTTTTTTTCTCTGATGTCACTCTTTCAAAACCGAATCCAAGCACGATCCTGCCCTACGTAGTCGCTTTTGTTTTCAAGCTACCAGCCTCTGACCAACCCACGCAACTATCGGTTTCCTGTGGGTCGCTTCATTTCTCCTCAACGGAATCATTTATTGCCTGAAATCAATAACGACAGCGACTTAGATCTTTTTTCTCAATTTGATTTTCTTACTTGTTAAAAGGTTTCAATCTTATTTTTTCACGGCACTAAAAAAAACGACTATTGAAAGACTTTAGCCAACGTTTTCCTTTCCATAGTAAAAAAATCTGCAGATTGGGAATGGGAATACTTTTTCGTATCGGTTTTAAAGGCTCATTAAGATGCCTCTTCCATCATTCGAAGTGCAAGGGCATAACTCAATATAGGGGCTCCATAAAGGTGAACTTATGTCGCAAGTTTGGTTCCCCTGGGGTGGTTTTAGGGAGAATGTGAGGGCAGGAAATCCCAGGCGGTTCCGGGAGGAAAGAATTTTAGCGCCCGTTTTCCCGTGAACACGATTGCCTCCGCCCATCCACGCAGACGGTCACTTTTCCGATCGCGAAAAGTGCCGAAAATAAAAAGTAAAATAAAAAAAATAAGAAGAAATCCATGACGCGACGGTCGTTGGGATGCTTCGACGGCGTCGGCGTTCCGACGATTTATCGGTCACTCATCAAGAGCCTCCACGGATTTCATTACCGTGCTCCTAGACCCCGCCTCCCTTCCTACCACCCCTCTAATGCCCGGACTCCTCCCACCTCAGCACCACGTGAGGGGCGGGAGGGAGAGGACGGCGCTATCCACCACCATTCACCCCCTCCCCCCATCCGCCCATACCCCCGCTCACTACACTCGCGTCCCGCCCGAACCCAACGCGTCGGCGGCGCCAAGGTTACGACCCCCTACCCACCACCACGACACTTGTGGGGAGTGGACCTGGAGAGGTGGAGGGGAAGAACAATACATGGTGGGAGGAGACGCGGGGGAAGCGGACGACGAGAGCCGGAGAGAGGACTCGACGGCGTTTCGGTGGGAAGTGTTGGTCGAAAAGGGAGGGAAGCGAGCGGGCGCGGGGATAAATGGAACGCGAGGTAAACAGTGTGCGACGGGGAAGCGGGAATGATAGCTTACCAAATTGGAGGTCGCAACAATTGGAACCTGTCCGTGCCACTTCCTGCCGAGATCCCCTTTCTAGACAGCCAGTTTTGATATTAAGTAGCTACTACCAACCTTTTGTTTTGCTCGGTCGAAAACTGCCCGAGAGTAGAATGAAAATGAAACACGACGGGAATTCGGAGGATGATACGCATGATTTTCTTATTTTCTTCCTGCCCCATCTCCTCATGATAGGTAATTGATTAATTTTTTTGTAATTGGCTTACCCCCATGATGGTTAAGCCTTCTCCCTCTCACATCTCCCGTGTGTTGTCAGACTCTTAATTGAAGGAAAATTCCAACTGTCTTGCTTTTTGGAGAAATTCCAATGAAATGGTGTTTGTCCTCACGTTTTCTTTATCCAACATGGGACTTTGTCGTTTCCCTTGTTTTTGGGGACGTTCATTCGTTTGAAATATCGGATTTCTCCACTCAGGATGTAAAATACTCGATTTGCATGTTTCCATGGAGATCTTTACATATAATATTAAACGCTGGTATGAGAATTTCCTGTCAGAGCTGTTTTAGTACGCAATAAACATTTATGTTATACATTTGGGTTGACGTGATCCTTGTTTAATCTTCAATAATAAATTGATCTTCCTCAAAATAGACTACTGCGTGAGAGATTATCTTGTATACCATATAAAAGTTGACATACCTTCCGGCCATTAAGTAAGCATTAAAGAAAAATTAAGATTAAAATTAAGAAAATTAAGGTCTCTCGAAAGTGGCATTAAATTTAAGGGTAATAATAGTTTTAATAATAATTGATGTGCAACTAAAATAAACGTTTTTTCCTAATAATTGTATATAATACATTGGTAATCGAATGTTATTTAATATTTATTTGTTTAAACCATTTATTATATTAACTCATGTCAAGTTACATTCACAAGGTACATATTAAAATTTCGTAAATGACAATAGATCTTTTCTGATATCAGTAAATAAAATATTAAATAATTAATATTACCCTGGGATCATTTGCTAAGTAGGATGTTGTGATTCTTTATTTATATATGCATTGCTGTTATATTTCAATTCTTATAATTTGTAGGATTTAAGCCAGAAGAATTTGGACAAATAAGAAAAAAAATATTTAGAAAGATTTTCTAATTCTAAAATTAAACCATTAGCCTACCAGTATTGTATTTCATTCTCTTTCAGTTTTTCATTTCAATTTTATATTCTTTGAGACTCCCATCTTATGGGGTACGAAGTTATCCTTCAAGCTGAGAAATCATCAGTCGGCGTACTTCGTCAAATCATCGTTTTGAATTAGAAATCGCCGGGGAAGTATTATGAATAAGTTCCCTCTACTCCACCACAGATTCCTGCTCGTGAAACTTTCCAATGTCATTTTTCATTCCGCTCAGCACTTAACATACATTTTTCACCTTCCTCTTCTTCCGCTTTATCTCTCCCTCCTCCCACTCTCGCTCCTGACTTCCCTTTCCCACGATGTCATGTTCTAAGAATCCAAAGCGCCACTCGAATTCTGGTGTGACTGCAGCATTTTTATTTTTTTAACCCCCCCGACCAACCTACCCCCGCTCCAAATTTGGGTAGAAGAATTGTGAAGGCGAAGGGAGCGAGGGGAAGAGGGTCGGTGGGTGTGGGGACAGGACAGGGTGGCGTATTAAGCCAACGTTCTCTCCTATTTTCTCCCTTATTCCTCTCTATATGCACCACGCTACGCCTACACCATCACTACCCTTTTCTTTTATAAGTCTTCTGTGATACACAGCCTTTTAGTCGCAAAGTGCCTTATTTTTCTCTTTTATTTTGAATTAGTTCCGAATATGCCATTTGCTTTCAGTCATTTATTTTTTCAGTTATTGAGGCTTTTCATCACCGCTCTATAGAGTCTGAAGCTTTTCTATGTGATATTTTTCCCGCGATTTATGTGACATGAGAATCATTCTGAGAATTCCCCCCCTTTTTTTTGAAGGAATAATTGATAAGAGCTTGTGAAATATTGCTCTCAGATGTCTTCCCGTCAAGTAATGAAACGGGCCGAGATTTCTTTTTGCTTTGATTTATTTGTGTGATTAAAAGAACTGCCTTTTATGATAATAACTCTACAGTAATTTTTCAAAAAAAACATAATTTATATCTTCGCTAAACTGATATTTTGGCGTGTTTTGCAAGATCTCAAAGATAATTTCAAAATATAAATGCATTTCGCAACTTTGAAAAATGCTACACTTGGATATTCATGTATCAAAACAACTCATTTTTTCCAAGTCACCGCTTGAATTTGTTGTAGAAGTGATATGACATGAATTATTCAACCAATGTTAGTTTATTTTCGTCCACTAATGTGGTTCTTGTTAAATTTCATAGTAAAAAAACGGTATCCTAAGCAAAGAAAAAGGAATTCAATTCTTCAGATCTATAATTAATTTCTCAGCCCTCTTGTCTACATCATCTGTATATGAACCCCTTTTGGTAAATATACTTAAAAACGTGTACTTAAAAAAAATATACTTAAAAATATAAATATATATAATTGCATAAAGGTTGACGCTGAGAACTATAATACCATTTTTTTATGACCCACTCAGAGGTCGGGTCAGGAAGCACTTTAAATTAAATTTTCCTATTATTATAATTAATTTTGATTTATTAATCAAATGCTTGCGAATAAAATAAAACAGATCGCAGACTTTATCAACTCCGCAACTATTTGTCAAGTGTTGAAATTTTCGCAACATTTAAAAACTCATGGAATTAGTAATTAGGAGAGCGATAAATTTTATTTTAATGACCTAAAGGGAGAGATCCTCTCCAAGTACCAAGTTTCCAGAAATCATATCCGAAGAGCATTTGTGCTCTTGTGTTTTGGGTTTTGTTTCGGCATACTGAGAGTCTAATATCCGGACGTGTAGAAATTCGCAATTTTCCTTCGCTCTGTTTTCGCGGTCCCTTTCTCCGAACAATCACGTCCGTCCCCTTTCTTCGCCATTCCATCTACTCCTTCCCCTTTGTTTGCCATCCACGATTATATTTGCTTTGGCTACCTTCACTCTCCTCCTACCATTTATGTGCTTCCCTAGCGCCTTGTCCTCGTTTATTTTTCCTTCATCATCACTGTTGTGTTTAATCTCAGTTTTTTTTCCGTATTTCTTTCTTTATTAACATTTTTTTTCCAAATTTTTAGAATGGTAAACCTCCGATGCGTAAATATCTCCTAGGGAATTTCATTTTAAAACTCAATGATGACTTTCTCTTATTGTTTGCGTATGGTATGAGATTTTCAGGAAGAGCATTTGGAACAAAATTGTCAATACCAAAGGTGTACTTAATTGTACAATAACCGTCATCATCATTGTTTGGTGTTATTGAAAAATAACCGTGTTATTAATACTTGTTCCATACAATAGACCTGAAATTTCTTCTGAAGTTATCTAACCAAAAAACTATGCTACTAACGCATAAAAATCTCAGGGAGGTTTCAATGCGTTAGTTACACACACACAGATATATACAATGTATATGCATGTATAGTATATTCTGGCATTAAAGGATCCCAAAGAGAAAATCATGCACATATATATATATATATATATATATATATATATATATTTATATTTGTATATATGTGATGTGTTTGTGTGTGTGTGTGATAGTCTGTGTAGGATCCTATATGACCTGAAAAAAGGTAATTAAGGTGAGAATATCGCGATGCTAAGTGGATTCAAACGTGTTTATCCTATTTCGCAATAGATCATACTTAGGTGATGGTTATAACTTATTTATGCCTGTTCTACATCAAATAAAAATTCTTTTAAGTTCTGCGAGCAAACGTAGTGCAAGGATTCCAAAGTTTAGAGTTTATTCTCGGCCACATTTTCATTTTTGGTTCAAATTGGCTATAAATACCAAACCCATGAGGTCATTTTTTTTCTTTAGGCTAATGTCGTTTAAATAAGATATGTAACATTTATACTAGTCTCGATGGTGTTAAGCAATTACTAGCAGGCGCGGTCGTTGGATCGTTGGTTTGTAGATTAATCATTTCTGTGCTAAAGAAAAGGAGAAATATCTAATGAAGAAATCCTTTCTATTTGCGTAACAACAGATGAAAAAACACAAAACTGTAACTGCGTAAACTAGAACTGTATCACCATTTATTTCAAACTGCTATCAACGAAAATGATGAGCGATATTAAATAGCATAATTAGTCACCTTTTTTATCTCCTCCAATGGGGATGGTTGACAAAGCAAGGAAGAAAGTCGACCGACTCCATAATGTATCATATGACCTAAAATGGCACCCTTAAGGGGCACCGTTCCATCAAATTACGTTCGAAAAATTTTTTCTATCCTCCTCAAATTTTGTGTCGCCGGGTGACAAAATTGTTTTCCGGCGTTCCTTTCGGGATTTGTCGGACTTCTTTGAAAATTTCCTCCGACTATAAAAACGCCTGTTTGGCCCGACGCAATTATCGAAAGGCGACACAGAATTGCAGCGGGTAACTCCGGAAAACTATGTAGCCGGTTTAATTGACAGTTGAGCGAGCCCTTAAAAAAGAGAGAAGGAAAGATGGGATGAGAGCTAGGCGTAGGCGTATATATGTGGTGGCTCAGGAATAGAACAGGAAATCGGGGATGAGGGCTACAAAAAGGGCAGGGCTGGGGAAGGGTGGGGAGCCACTGGAAAGGGGAGTGGGGACGGCGGATGGTTGATGCAGGGGGTGGTATGGAGGGTGGGATTGGAGGAGGGGTCCTGCGGATGCCGTAGTTCTACGCTCGGAATTGGTCGTATCCACATAAAAGGGAGAAAAGGATGGTGTCAAGTGGATGGGAATGGGGACAGCTGAATGGGAGCGGGTGGTGAGTGGGGAGGTTGGCAGGGGGTGGGAGGAGGTTTGGGAAGGATTGTTGGGCTTCGGTTTGGCTTGGTGATGGCGAGGAGTGGAGGAGGGGGGAGGAGGTTTTAGGGGTGGGTGGCTTAGTGGAGACGGGGTGCGGAGTGCGGAGGCCGAGGCTCCTAGCGTGATATACTGGGAGTAATAATGGAACGAGGACATTTGAAAAGAAAAGGCGGGAGCGAAAGAGGCGGGGTTATAGTCGGGTGGTTTAGAAGGGGAGTGTGGGGCAGGGTGAGGTGAGGTTTGGCACGAGGAGAAAGGAGTGGGACGTAGGATACTTTCCCACTCTCCTTCCCATTTTCGTTTCTGAGGAATAATGCCAGGGCACTCCGGAGGAGAGATACGTGAAAACGGGGTGCAGGGCCAGAGTAGTGAAAGATTGCAATGGAGGGACGAGGAGGGGGTGAAGCTTTGGGGGAGGGTGTGGGTGGGATAACAATAAATAGCTTATAATGGGAGGGGTGGTAGGAGGGGGAATCGAACGGTGTGGGGAAGGGGAGAAGGGATAGGAGGATAAAGAGAGGGTTTGAGGATATAATAGGGGTTGGGGAGTGGGCTATTAGGTTTTGGTTGGAATTGAACGGGAGATTTCAATAATTCATGGCGGTCATGGTGCAGGAGAGGTGGGGTGAATCTCTATCAGACGTTTGGTAATGGACTAATTGTTAAAATGATGGTGTTCGGTGATGTGAAGCAAATGTAAAAGGTTATTTGTATGGTTTGTTGTTAGCAGAAAAGGTTATGAATAAGCTTTGAAAGCCGCAGTATCATTAAATATTGGCATCGAGCATTAGAAATCTGAGACCGAGGCAAAGTGCTTGAAGGCCATGCATCCACAGGAAGCATGACTTTTGTGTCGTATAATATGGTGTGAGCTGAGATTTCACCGTTATATTCGTAACCACTTGACCGGCTTCAATCTGTTAACCCTATGAAGAGTATGTCATCCTTTTTAAAGTATATTATTTAAGACATCATCGTAAGCTATATCATATAAAAGATCATTATAACATATAATGCGAGTATAATACGAATAATTTTGTAATTCATGACACCAGTACAGCCTTTTTATGAATTCAATCATTTCTACATTTCAAAAAAGCATTGATTTTAACTTATAGCAAAAACTATGACTTTTGCTTATGAAAATTGCTTATCGTAAACTATCGTCTAAAAAACCAACATTTTCATTAATATTAGCCATTTACATAATTGAAAGAATCGTTTGATTTAACTTTGAGGTGTTTCGCAGTCACATTACAGCTCAAGCGATCAATACGCTGAAAAGGCTAAGAGATATTATTTTGATGAACATCGAAACGAAAGGTTTCAATTTTATCTTAATAGCTGTGACGAATGTATACATTGAGTATGTTGAGTATGATATATGATGAAAATAGTTGGTCCATTTGCCATATTTTTGAAAATTGAAAAAGAAGAAAGCTCTTATGAGTAAGTTTTTTTACAGAATTAGCTACTAGAAGAGGAACGATGATTTTAGTGTTAAAACGGCTCTTGAATAACGATAGCTATATTTCTAGTGATTATCCGAAATTATGTAATTGTGCTGATTTAGGTTATGTTGAAAAAATATATACGAGTCGTATTGTAATACCAATCGTACCAAATACCCTCATACTGGTAGCATAAAACGTGAAAGTTGACAGAAATGGTTACCTGCTTTCCATAATATGAAATTTTGCTCATTAAACGAATGTGGTATTTTGCTAAAAAATCAAAGATCTTCCTGGGTTTAATTATATTTTAAATATTTTGTTATACTTTGGCGGTATTTGATCGTTTAAAACGCGAAAATTAGACTGTAAATAACTGTGGCCATCAAATATTGCGCAGATTACTAATTCCGTATGGTAAAGTTACGGGTAGTTAAGAGTCATGACAAATTAAGAGTTATAAGTGTATAAGAGTGAACAATGTTATAGTTAATTCACCTAATTTTAAGATATTATCCAATATAATCATTGGTGAAAACCTTTTGGAAAAAGGTGCGGAAATAGAACTATATCTTAGCAGAAAACCTTACAGTTACATTGCAATGATCACAACTAAATATCCTTATCTATTTATCACATTAATAGAGCATGATGGGATGATTTGGCTGCAGTAGAATTTGATTGATAAGAAAGTTTATGAGGCCTAGTATGATTTATCTCCATTTCTTTTAAAAACTCGATTATTTCATTATTTCTCGTTATTAATTACTTTTATTTCATTTTTACTCTTTATCAACACACAAAACTTGGATATTCTATACCATAATAACTTTGATATTTTATCTTTCCACATTTAGAAATTCTTTTAAAATCACGTTTCGAGGAAAGCCGTGTCATCTTACTTACATATTCATTTTTATGTATTATTTCAGGATTGGAAAACACAACCGTAAAAATTATTCATGCTGTGAGAAAATTTTGAAAATCAATGAAAAACCAAATGAATGGACGATGACGAGAAGGATGCGGGAATAAAAAGTGAAATAAAACGATGCTTGGATAAATTTAAGAGGTGTGATAGATAGGATGAGCCATTAATGCATTGGAGATACGTAGGATGTAAGGAGAGAACTGAAGGAGGCCCAAAATAAGGAAACGCTGCGACAACTGGAAGTTGAAATGGCCCGAGAAGAGACTGAGAAACCGGAATAAAGCTCATGAAGGGTTAAAAATGGGAGACGGGTGGGGGATGAAAAGTTGGAGGAGGGTGCCGGAAAAAAAATAGAGGCCAAGAGAGCAGCGGGATGGGTGACTATAAATGCCGAGGTAGTACAAGGACAGAGTGATGGCACGGGGTTCCGCGGGAGAAAAAGAGGCGGGGAGTCATCAAAAGGATTTTGGGCGACAGTTACGTCGGAAGAGGTCCCATTTCCAGCATTCGACACGTCGTTAAATGGTTATGACAATGAAAAATACTCCATCCTTTGAATGTCACGAGGAAAATGGCTCGATGCGATGGAGCAAGAGCCCTCTCTCCCCTTCTCTCTCACATTCCTTTTTTTTCTCTCTAACCCTCTCCCTCTTTTTTCCTGCTCCATTTTCGGAGAGGCGCGCTGCCCATCACGCGATGGATGAACTATTCGAGGCCGTAACTATGGAAGGAAAGGAAAGGTTGAGAGAGGAGAGAGGTACTGTAAAAAAAATGTGTAAGAAGAGAGAAGCAAAGTGGGAGAGGGAGAGATCGAGAGGAGAAAGGAGTAGTGAGGGATGTTAAAGGTTAGGCCCCCTCGGTGCGGGGATGGAACGCAATGAACGAGGGAGGGAGCGAATTCTTTACCCCGAGCACTATGGCGATTGAGTTTTTTTTCGCCATTCCCCAGAACACAAATAGTTTTCCATGGGGAGGACCCCAAGGGGGTTGGCGAATATCTGCGGGGGAGCGGGTTCGAGGGGCGGAGGGGATGAGACGGGAAAGATTTCGGATTTCGGTGGGCAATGGAGGTTTGTAGTTGGGGGCAGAGAGGTAGCAAGGGAAGCAAGGAAAAGACAAGAGACTATAGGGTTCAGGGAGTATAAGGGCGGGAAGAGGAGAGGGAGGTCGTCCTGGTATGGGACGTCCAAGAAGGAAAGAGTGAGGAGAAAATGCTGTGGATTCCGGGAAAGTCGAGCGGGAGGTAAAATTGAATGCGCCCGGCGACGGCATTCATGGCATAAAGTGTATTTACTGTTTCAGGTCCTCGGGAGTACAAGTGAGGTTGATGGTAGGGCAGGATTGAAGGGACGAGGGGGAAAGTTAATATGAGTCACCCGATGGAGAAAGGGTCAGAAAGAGGGTTGGGTGGAACAAGAGATGCCTTCGGATGGGGGAAAGGGAGAGAGACCCCCATATAAGGATGTGACGAAAGAAATGGCGACTTACGTCCGTACCCTGGTGATCCGGTTTTGAGTCGAGAGAGAGGGCTGGGAAGGTATGGGAAGTTGAAAGGTCAATGATTGGGATGGAAGAATGGGCTTTGGAGGGGGTTCCGTGCGCCGGAGAGTGGGGACTTAGCGTGGAGCGAGTAGCAGAAAAAATTGAAGGCAGAAAGTTTTTATTGGCGTTTCCTTCAAAGGAAAATCAAATACAGCAACTGGTACGTTAGTCTCCTACGAGAAGGTATGGAATTGCGATGATCTGCGCAGCGTTCATGGAAGAGAACGACATTTAGGTTATACAAAAAAAACATCCTTTCTATGTCAGAGGCATTTTTTGGCTAACAGGTGGACCTGATTCTTGAGGGAACAATGTCAACCTTCAGCACAATACTTATAATGGTTTCAAGATGTGCATTACGCAAAATCATTATAAGAGAAGGAGAAATGTGCTTAGGAGCCCAAACGTTTCGCGTGCAGCAGACAGAATATTTGGCGATGAGCAATACTTTTCAAGTGAGTGTCACTATAGTACTAGTAGTTTTGGGATAGAGATGAAACAATTAAATATCAGCGTTAAATATCATTAATTTACGTATTATTTAGACTGTCTCTTTGGCTTTCTTCAGCTATTGTACCCGTGTGACTTTTACCATTATACCACTATTATATGGTGGATGAAATTTAATGGGATGTGGTGGACAAATTCTCTTTAAATTTGCCTTAATTCGGTTCTTAATAAAACATTATAGCTTAAATTACAAGTTTTACATAAATTATGTGATATTTTGTTAATAAACCAGAAATATTAAGGAAATTTTGGAAAATTATTCTTACCAGATGTCCTCAAACGAGCTTTACGTATAGCATGAAGTGATCGAAAATGTAAAAATAATAAGAGAAAATGCGTTGGAAGAAATGATGAAACCTGAACGACATGACATTATAATATGAATTTTATTACAATTGTTGAATTCTTATCTCATAATTTCTATATACATAAGCTTCAACCAAGCTTTGCTGCAAAAGGTTAAGTGATGATCTTCAGACAGTTAGGGTCCTGGTTTCGATTTCGGCGGAAAGGCCTCAACACTACGGGCACGAGGGGATAATGAATGTCATTTACGGAGTTATTAAGTCAACAAAACGGGTAGAAGAATCTTGAAACACAATGGAGTGTGTGAATAATTGTTTTTAATATGCAACCCGATTAAAAGTGAGAGAAGCGGGTAATAGGAAATGAGGACAGAAAGAATAAAATGGACAAGCTAGCGACCTCTACATCCAAGAGAATAGCGATTTAAAGGTTATATCAGAACACCAAATGAATAAGGGGAAAGAAAGCGATAAATGAGCTGGCCAGAGCGAGATAGACAGAGGAGAGAAGAAAGTGGCTCGAAGCATGAGATGGACAAGGAGAAAAGTAAAGTTGAGCAAGAATGGGGAGCCCTTAAATTAAATGTCACTCGTTTGTTCAGTGGCATGTCACTAGTGTCTGAATACATTTTTGACGCAACTTAAATAGGCTGGCAGAAATTTTTCACGTCACCGGAAGTTTAATAAGTAAGAATTGGATGTTATATAATAGACAAAGTCAAAAATGTATTATGTTGTCATCGTTATCTTCACTTTTCATTTCATTTTTGTCATGATATTTTCGTTTGTTAGCGTTCAAAAATTTCAACTTTGTTTCGCCAAGCCTATTGATTTATTTTCCAAAACAAGCTTGTAAGAATGAGATGTCTTATGGGGAAATAATCTATTAAGAAATCCTATTATATTTTATCGGCTCGTTTTTTGGATATATCTGGAAATTCATTTTATCATTTTTTGCTATGTTGGATTCTATTTGTAGGATTGAATGCTGCAAAAGTTAAGAGATTTGAGATGTTTTTCTGTTTACATTACAATTAAAAGAGCATCCGAGTCCATAAATTAAAACGTTTCTCCATTTATAAGACACCTATGAATGTCTATAGTTCATGGAAAGACTATATTTCAAAAATTACTATAAAATACTATCTTACTTTCATTAATACTCGTCAGAAAAATGAATGCAAGAAGTATAAAGTGAAAATTATGATTTTAATTGTTGTGAATTTTTATTCAATATTTAAAAAAATTGCTATGTTCATATGCTCTAAAATAATTTACTACAGTTAGTTATTTGTCAAAAGCATTGTCTGTGAGAATTGCCTTGTGTTTAATTATTGTATTGAGAGAATAAGTGATTCAATGGATATAAATAAGTGATTTAGAAATAAAAAGGTAATAATATCGATTCCAAGTTTCCCATGTCTAATATTTATTTTGAATGATGGAGAGTAATATGAATAATCATGAGCATGTGCTTAAATAATATGTAATAAGCATAAATACAGTAATCAACGCGAATGTTGGTTTGGTTGGTTCCTATAGAGCTAATTCAGCACGGCGTGTGAAATTCATGCATCAGGATTGGGGGCCCAATTCCTTTCCCTGTGCCAGCTATTGTTTCCCAGGAAGATTAAATGACACATCTTGGGTGGGGCTGAGGGAACTGATGAAGGCATGACCAGTTCAACACTCTACCCCCGGACTACCGCGACCAATATACATATGTATATATGTATATAATATTATATTTATTTATATTTATTTATATTTATGTCCTCTGAAGAAGGTGGTTACCCCACCGATAATTCTATTCTATTTCTCTCTTTTTTGTGCTATATATTTGTCACTGATTCATGTCATTTCTTTTTAAATTACGAAAATATATTATTCTCCAATACGAATTCCATCATTGTGGAAACACTATTCTGCCATGGATATTAATAATAAGTAGGCACATGCATAAACATAAATACTTAATTTGCGTAAAAAATAGCCTTCATGTTTCATTCTATTTTTCCCAAGAGTGAAAAAAAAAACATTCCTCATTTTATTTCAAAAAGTCGTCAAGGGTATCGCCAAGAAATAGTGATATCTGTCCATTGTGTTTTCGTTCTCATTGTTCATCGAATATTTTCCGCGAGAGAGAGAGATAGAAAGAGAAACGGGAGCGCTTTGGAAGCGGGGACAAAAAAAAGAGCCTGCATCTTGATTCGACGAAATAATATACCGCCGGCTGTTGGAAGGGGGATAAAAGAAAGGGAAAACTTTGAGTGGATATGAAAAGCGAGGAGATTGGCGGAGGAAAAAAAAGGAACATGAAGCTTTGGGGAAAGGAAATGGAGATAAAAAATTTTGGTGAAGCGGGGGAAGGAAGGTGGTGGGTGGGTTAGGGTGTAGCGACGGAAGGCGGTAGATTAAGGTGTTGGAGTCATTTCAAAATACGGTCTCGGAGAACGAGAGATTCCCTCCAAGCTCCCTCGTCTCCCGCACACCCTCCATTCCACCACGCTTTCACTTTCTGAACCTCCCCGTCTCCTTTTCTTGTCTCCTCCTCGACCAGATTTCTCAGTACGCAATTCTTCCCACCATTCACCGGCTTCTTCTTCACGGCGAAGCGAAGCACTCTGATTCAAAATGTTCGTACGTACAGGCCGGGTCTCTCGGCGGTGCCGCCCTCTCTGTCTTTTGGCTCAGTGCTGGGAAATTAGTGGCTGATTCTCGCACGACGTCCATTTTTATTTTTATCTGATTTCTCTCGAAGTCGTCCAACGGCGGTGAGCTGTGGAATGGGTTATTGAATGGCGATGAGGAATTATTAGGAATTGTATAAAGTGCGGCACCTACAAGATGTTCCTACTCCGTATCGTCACCACAAGGAAAGGTGACTGTAACTTTTCTTTAGTTCCGTCATTTTTATCTAATTTTATGTTCACGGTCAGATCGGAATATTAGAAATTTGGCCTTGAGTCAAGCGTCAGAAGGGAACTCATTTTCCTGTGAACCGCATTAACAATATCAACTTAGCGTAGCCCATTAATGTCTTTTTAGTTTGTTAGATACAGTCATATGAAAACCGAAAATTCTCTACAACAACAAGTTTTCAACTAGTTATCAGGCAGCCGTTGTTCCCTCTTTTTATGTATCTTTACATACGTACAATTTTACCGTTATTATAAATTTTATGAATATATATGTTATTTGCCTCTTCTACTATTCCATGCATTTCTGCCTATTTAATAAAAGATTTATAACGATATACCCAAGCATTTCAGTAATTAATCCATTTATAGAAGTTAGTTGGAAGGTTAGCAGCCAAAAATAAGTACTAGGTGACATGCTAGTCATGATTTTATGTGTACACTTATTAATGCAAATATTACGTTCTTTCTGTAGCATTGCGTTCTAAGTAAACATATTTGTCTAGTTTATATAAATTTGACTACTGCAGACACGAAAAATTAATAGCATGAGACTGGCAATACGTGAAAATAATGGATATCCATAGTTAAAAATATCTATATTTATTTTCCATACTTTTCTTGGAACATGGCTACACGTGTTTTCCTATACCTTAGCATATTTGTATATGCACATACTACCTTGATCAAAAAGTTCCCGGAATGACCACCGTGTGGCGCTCCCATCGTTCCGATTTGAGTTCTGTTTTTTTTGTTAAATTGGTACATCTGTTGTTGATATTCCCTTTAAATCTTAGTGTCATAACTTGACATTTGCAAAAGTTACGTAGCCAAGAGTACATCTATCTCTGTGTGTGTTGGCGATTTTTTACAATTTCAGAAATGGATTTAAATTTGCAACAACGAACTTGTATTAAATTTTGCGTAAAAAACGGATTTAGTGGCGCACGGACGTTGGAAATGTTGGAAAAGTGTTTCGGCAACGATTCTCTAAAAAAAACGGTCGTTTACCAGTGGCACGAGCGGTTCAGAAGTGGTCGTGAGTCAATCGAAGATGATGAACGCAGTGGCAGACCATCGACATCGAAAGTCGGTGAAAAAATTGATAAAGTAAAAGAAATGTTGGTCAATAACCGCAAATTAACCATCAGAGAAATAGCGGAGGACTTGAACATTGCCTATGGATCCGCCCAAGACATTGTGGTTAATGATTTGGGTTTCCGTCGTGTAGCAGCAAAGTTGGTGCCAAAAGACCTCAATTTCATGCAAAAAAGAGACCGTGTTGACGTCGCAAAAGACATGATTTGCGAGGCTGAATCCGATCCCACATTCATCAAAAGGATCATTACTGGAGACGAGACGTGGGTTTATGAGTACGACACGCAATCCAGACATCAGGCAAGTGAATGGCGTTCACCAAATGAGCCGAGACCAAAAAAACCACGTCGTTTTCAGTCAAAAAAGAAGGCAATGCTGACGGTTTTCATGGATTACAACGGTGTAGTGCATCATGAATTTTTGCCAGAAGGCCAGACAGTAAACAAAGAGTATTATTTGGGCGTTATGAGACGTTTGCGTGAAGCAATTCGCCGAAAGAGACCAGAAATGTGGGCAGAAAACTCGTGGATTTTGCACCATGATAACGCACCGTCGCACAGTGCTATCATTATTCGTAATTTTTTGACGAAAAATGCAACAAATACCATCCAACAGCCACCGAATTCACCTGATTTGGCTCCCTGTGACTTCTTTCTGTTCAATCGAGTTAAAAAACCATTACGGGGAACGCGTTTTAGCAGCCGAGAGGAAGTAATGGAAAAATCGCAGGAAGCACTGATGGACATACCGAAAACCGAATATAAAAAATGTTTCGAGGATTGGATCAAGCGCTGGCATAAGTGTGTTGCAGTCGATGGGGATTACTTTGAAGGGGACAATATAGATTTAGATGAATAAACTTGTATTTTTAATTTTCTGAATAAATTCCGGCAAATTTTTGATCAAGGTAGTATATATGCAATAGATGATTTAAAGCATTTCTATATTTTAAGGAATCTAGACATAAATCATTTTACAGCCCATTTGAATGAAAATATTGTCATGACCGTGGTATAACTCCACCATCTATATCTATGTTCTAATTGCTCATTGTCCTCGAACTCAGTAGAAATATAATATCAAAATATGGAGTTTTTAACCCATCACGCTTCATATTTCCCCCCCTCTTAGCCATCTTTAATGTTTACATAATTTTAAACGGCCCAATGGCATCAAATGCATTCAGAAACATACTCCTCGAACGTGGCTCCAATTACTGTTAGAAGTTATGAACATAAAAGGAAAAAGAAGTGTTCCATATGGCGAAATCCGCAATATTTCCGTACACTAGTGACATGAGTCATTGCGAGATACAGAAAAAACCGTGTCAAAGTTAGAATCGTGGTTACAGTTTTTATTTTACTTTTTCCACAGCATGCAGTGACATCGATACATGGGAAGAGAAATTTTTCTGCCATCCTTTTTTACTTACGGTGGGGTGGTCTTGACCCTATCCAACCTTTGGCCTTTTTGATATCCCTCCCCTGATCCACTTTTGCTCTTTCTGTCACAATGCATCCCATGGCCTCTCTGTCATCTATCACTCCCCTGCTAAGCACATGTGATACCGCCACCGTCCTCCCCGCCACCACCAACACACAGCCCAAACCACTCACCCCCACTCACGCGGAATCCCTCGCCCCGTCGGAGTTCTACCTTGTAGCCGCCCCGAAGGTTCCATCCCTCTCCCTCCCTCCCCCTGACTCCTAACCTGCCCTTTCCAAACTTTCCCTCCCTCTCACCCTTCCACACATCCCTCTCTCCCTCCCTACTCCCCCCCACTGTCATCCTTTCCTTTTATCACTCTCCTACGTCCCTCCCCACACCTATAGGACACCCATTCCTTCCTCTTCTTCTTTTCTCATTTCCCCTACCGTTGCTCCCTTTTTATCGCTGGCACCGTTTCTTGGGCGCCCTATTTGGATTCCCCCTAACCTTCCACTCTATCTTTCTCTCTTCCTACTTCCCTTCCATCGTGACAACCCACTTCTCCACCCCTGTGGCATTCTTTTGCACCTCGGCCGCATTCGTCCCTCTCTGCTGATCGCGACAGATTTCAGCACAACAGACCACACTTTGAGGTGTATTCGCGCAATCACTATCATCTGAAAGCGAAGTAAATAGGTTTATTCCACTCTTTAACGGGTAGTTAGGTCGGTAATCAGTATGGTGGGCGCTTCGACTGCGAAGGTCATAATGTGCCGTTTGCAGGTTATTAATCACTCAATGTATTGTTAGTGGCTAAAAAGAAACCTGAAGTAACTGTTCTTTAATATCTGATATTTTTAGACTTATCTTGAAGCTCATGGGATAGGTCACACTTAACGTAAGGCATTTTGCGCACAGCTCAATAATTTTTTACTTCCCTTCATTAACCTTCACAAAAACTTGACACTCTTAAACGGGTGTTCACCTTCCCAATTGGTTAATTGTTAGCCCCCTTGCATTAAGCATATTAATAATATTATAAGTATCGGAAAGGCCATTTGACGGATGTCTTAATAGCTTATTTTTCGAAGGATTTAAAATACAAAATGGGGTTAATTTATTTCTAAATAACACATTTTTAGTATCAACATTCAAGAAATACTATTTCCTCAACACCAGGATCACAAGGGAAACGTGATGGGATTGGGAAAGGAAATACTCCTCTACCATAATTGTGGGAATTACTCTCGGCATGCTAGGCCATGTTAGCTCTACCCTCATATATCAAAACCAAGTTTATGGCTAATTACTGTGGTGGAATGCTATCTAGTCATTTCCGCCGAGAGTGCCTCATTAAAAGAACCAAGTAGGTGATATTGCGGGAAAATTATAGTCCTATGCTGTCTTGAAGTTCACAAGGCCGTGATTTTTTTAGGGGACTCCACAATCTACAGGGTAAATTATTAGCCTTTAAAAAGGAACATCAGGCAATCATATTTCTCCAAGCTATAAACTAACGTTTTTTAATTTTTTGAAACAATTTGGTGTATAAATTCCTCTTTTACGAATCCTTGATATTTTACTTCCATTTCAGCAGAAATACGGAGCGTCGAAGAAAATAGTACTTTTTTATTGAAACATGTACTCAGCACTTCCAAGCCCTAAACGGTCATCCCCTTGCCTGTCAAACGATTTCAAATATAGTACTTCGATACCTCGATCCTCGACGCCCCCGACTATCATGTGAGGTAGTTTCTTTCCACTGTCAAAATGCCCATTCAAGTTTTTCAGAACATTGACTAGAGGATGGTTTCACTACCATGTTATGGATTTGGATGGGGTAAAACTTTAACTGTGGTAGTGTCACCACCACCTCCTGATACAAGTTTCCTTAATTTTAGCACACCATACGGAAGAAATAATCTAGGGCATCATCTGAAATGTCGCGAGATGGAACGGTTTCCATGAATGTGCATCAAGAAGATATTTCTTTTTTTCACAAAGAATCCACCATTTCCAGTGTTAATTGGTGCTTGTTGTTTTCGTCTCATTTGTAATGGAACAGGATGCGTTTTCCTCAGTGCGTTTCATCGATCCTAATTGATAATTAATTATAGGATACTGCTTGTAATGACCCAACAAACGCAATTGCGGTGGATGTTGTTAGTAATTACTGTTTGAGGTGCATTTCTATCGAAGTTTCCGGTGCTATTTTGAATTGATCTCGAATGAGGTCTTGAACTGAAATGTGTGAAGAGAGAAAAGGATTGAAATAAATAGGTCGTCACCATTGTCCTACTTTCAGTGAAAGGCGCTACGAAGTCAAACAATACGGTCCTCATTTGAACGTGCTATCTATGTGTTCCTCACGCATTGGCCTCATAGATGAAATTGATTATAGAAAAATCACTGCCTCGAGGCGGAGGAACTTTGTGCTAGAGACGATTGCGCACATTCAGTCTTGCAGTTCATCTCCCGCTGCCAACAATTCTTTATTGAGATCAGCAGAGGAAGATTCCTTTCTTCTGAGTTTTCCTGGATGATATTTATTTAAATTGAAAACCGTTTTCAAGTCCAATACTAATTACTCTGCTTTCATAGGAGTATCTGCATTTCGCAAAAAATAATTTTCAATTTCTTGGCAAAACTCAAGGATTGAATTGACGCAGTGACACATACCCGTCTATCCGCCAAGATGGCAAGGGTTCAAATCCTGGCCGGGGTAAAATTTTCGGTGTTATTTCTATTTTCAACCAAATTGTACGAGATTTTCATGAGTGAATTGGTATGCAAAAGTGTTGTTTTCATGGTGCCTTCTTATTTACAGTGCCATTTTTCCTCCATGCTTCATCCACTCGCTATTACTGGTGAAAATACCTCATTCATCTCAGTATCCCTGCGGTCATAAAATTATAGCACCAAACACTGTTGGTATACCATTTTCATTTAACTGCTGAATTATCTTGTTCCATTATTTTTACCTTGTTACAGTTCACGCATGACCCTAAATGATAAATTGGATGTTTATCAGGATGAAAATGAACCATTGACATGTATATCCTTATATTTATATTAATCTGAAAATAAATTTGTTTGTTTAGGGAGATATAAAGCCAAGACGCTAGGGAGTACGGGTTTTAATTTTTTGAATAAAAGGGTAAAAAATTCGAAAGTAATAGAAATTAGGTCCAACTCGGATATATATTGTTGAAATTTTTAGGCTAAAAAACCAGTCTTTAAATATTAACTTTTGTTTTTGCACACATGCCAGGACAGGTTTCACTCTATATTAACATTACAAATCATTCACTTTGAGGTTCCATGCTGCTGCTGCCTGACCTGCCCTGATAGGCATCCGCTCCCCCGGCGGCTATTTTTCTCTTAGGTCGCGTGCCGTTGGCATCCACTCACACATACACACCCATTCCACTCCAAACATTGGAGAATAAGAAATGGTAATTTCATAATTAATACGTAAAAACTGATACGGAACTTCCTTTGACTACCTTTATCGACTGATCAATTACGATGGCTAGGTAAAACACACGAGGCGGTATATTATTTCTTCACTTCATAAGCTTAAATTTGAGATCGACTTATATACGAAGTAACGTACTCACGTTACACAACAACAAGTTACAGTACCATGAGGGTATCAGTTATAATCTTCATTCAGAGCCTCACTAAAGCAGGATTCCTTGCTGCCTTAACAGTGAATATCTGAGCTAGCGAAACAATATATATGTTATCGACTGTAACAATGGAATCTAGATTAATTACTCAAATTTAAATTTACTTATTCTATTGTCAGAACTGTTTTTTTTCAAATACATACAAAGGCTTAGCATTAGGATTGAAGTGAAAATCGTATTATTGCTATTATTTTATCAACTAGAAAAGTTATAAATGTAAGCTTTTGTAAACAAAGAAATAATGTTGCTATAAATTGCACACAATTCTCACGAAACACTATCTCAAGTTTTTGGCATTTGCATTTTTCTGATATCAATTTAATTTTAAATCGGTTATCTATAGAGGGAAATTCGTTATAATATATTTAATACAGGTATTAATGCCTGCAAACTTCCTGATCCAGGGTCATTGCCTCAAGTTGGAGAGATATAAAAAAGGGAGAAGAGTTCCTCCTTTTTGACCTTCAGGCCAATGCTATAGAATGTTCTCCTTGAATACGTTAATATTTTCTTCAGTAGAAAAACCTTACTGAAACTTGGGGTCTCTTTTATGGCTCTGCGATTTAACATGATGCCAAAGTAGCCTGTGAGCAAAGACTATTATCATTTTTACTTAGGTGATTCTGTCGGTAAGTGTAGGTACTTCATTGTCTAATGACTTACAGTACCAAGTTCGACGAAATACGTAAGATTACTCTAGCACCCTCCTGTAAGATTTTAATTTATATTTTTGTCGCCTAATCTTCATCACTAATTAGTGAAGGTGAAGT
This sequence comes from Hetaerina americana, assembly GCF_022747635.1. Taxonomy (NCBI): domain Eukaryota; kingdom Metazoa; phylum Arthropoda; class Insecta; order Odonata; family Calopterygidae; genus Hetaerina; species Hetaerina americana. The sequence continues at coordinate 3,789,549 of NW_027287084.1, forward strand.
GGGAAAGGAAAAAAATGGTGAAGTGCTAGGCATGGTGGGATATCTGTCGAGAAAATCCAAAGGAAGCAGGACAGTTGCATTCAGAGCCCCCTCCGCAATCAACTAGCATTTGACCGAAGCAACTATAAAATTGCTTGATCACGGAATCTACCGTGACAAAGAGACTACTCAAGCGCGTAAAAAGGCCTATAATACGCATTAAATCTAGTTAGCGGTACGGATACATTGGCCCCGCAATGCTGGACATCCGTTAATGTGTGTGTATATGTATATGTGAAGTTAATGTAGAAGCACTCACAAGAGCAATATAACACCTTGACAGCATATTAAAATACACAAATATAAACACGTCAAACGAATAAAATTTTTACCTGATTCAGCCACAAATATAGTGGTGAGAACTCGCGAATCCGCATATGCATCAGAATTCCAATCGTTTGAATTCCCCGGGCTGAAATATAGTATATTTTGTGCTCTATTTTGCCGTCCAAGTGTTATAATCTCGAAAAAAACTCTGCTCAGCGACGCAAATTGTATAACAACTTTTATTTAAACATTTACACGCAGAAATACAGAGAAAGGATCCTAGCATATCTTTTAGGTGTTTCAATGGCACGGCCGTCATCATCAGAATCTATGTATATAATAAATGTATATATGTATATATATATATATATATATATATATATATATATATATATATATATATATATATATATATATATATATATATATATGTGTGTGTGTGTGTGTGTGTGTGTGTGTGTGTGTTTGTGTGTGTGTGTGTGTGTATGCATATAAATTTTCATTATTTAATAATAATAAAATCTACCTATCAGTGAGAAAATCTACAGATCTGATAATTATAACAAAAGGCATAAGACACAAAAGACTGAAAAGATGTGGATAAATATATATTCAACGGATATAGGTTTTGGAAGTTCATCATTTACCTTACTCTTCAACCTTTTATTCCCCCCCCCTTCCTCAAACAGACATAGATATGATGTATCATAATTTTAATTTGTTTGTGACAGAAGATGGCTCGATGAACTGAAAAACGTTTCACGTTACAAATAAATCTTTGGAAAAGTGCAAATTTGTTTTATCTCAATACGTGGATAAATATATTCAGCAATACATTTAAAAACATTTCCTTGAATGTACCCACCCAATCGAAAGCTCTTTTCAGAATTTGGAAAGCAATCACATCTACAAGCACCGAGAGACCATGGCCATAGACTTCATCTGTACCGCTGATTTACTATTTCAAAAACATTTTCTTGTTTTAAATAAAAATTACTTCAAGTGACACTACGAGTATAAACCATTTGAATAATGACTTAGGGTAAGTTGTTCATGTATTCATGGTTGCATATCCGTCATAGTCGAATGATTTATGCCCACTTCCATCCATTTACTCACTTATCTGTAATAGAGCAAATGACCTCAGCTACGGGTCGTCTCTCCTAATTTCAGAAATGGCAAGGAATGGTCTTCGCGGTGTACTTATCACTAGTCCGGTATCACCCTAACCTGGGAATTGTACGGTCCACAGATCTTAAGGATAGAGGGAGTGAGTTTCCCCGGACGTTCCGTTCGATGCGCATCAGCAAGGGGGAGGCATTCTTTTCCTCCTGCCGCCCACCGTCCCTTCTCATTTCCCTCCTCCGATCTTTTATTGCCACTCCTCACCGCCCCTCCGCAAAGTCAACCCTGCCCCCTTTCCTTCCTCCCGCCCCAGCGAACAGCGCACACGAGTCCCCCTTGTCTCACCAAATGTTCGCTTCGCCCCCTACCCTCCCATTGCCGCGTACCCCCTCCACCAACCCCGCGCATCCCCCGGAGGGAACAAACGCCTCCCGCCCTCGACGGCACCCCTAAATTCTATTTCCCCGGATCTCCTCCAGCCCGCCCCTTCCCCTACTCCGTTCTTCCTCCTCCACCACCGCCTCTCTTCCTCCTCCTACGCCTCCTTCGTCCACCCAAAGGTCTCACTCCCTTTCCCCACACCCCCTACGTGGTCCAACTCCAGTCCCTGGGTTTCTTTACGGCCGAGCTGTAAAAAGGAGGTTGGGAGGAGTGTGGAAGAGCGTGGGGTAGGTGGTGAGACGGGGGAAATAAGTTTACGGAGGGAGACAGGAGGGGAGTTAGGCGGGACCGCCCGGCGGGCTTGGCAATCGGGAGAAATTAAAGATGAAAGAAAATGCGTATTTACGGTAAAGTACCTGTGTTTACATAGCGACGCATGGAAATCATGTTAATCAGGAGCAGGTTAAGTTCAAGGAAAAGTAATAGCTTCAACGCACCGTAAAAATCTATTACTTGAATCCGCCGTGAGCTGTTACAACTGATATTATTTTTGCAAGATATAAAGGTAATATTTTATTTAAGCATAACTTCATTTCGAATGTTAATTTTCTTAAGTCCTGAACTTTGCCTACCAAATTCAATTTGCTCTGTCTCTTATAGTCCCTACCCCTTGGTCCGAGGAGGAAACCATAACGCAAAGCCGGTCAGATTCATTTTTTATTTTATAAAAATAAATGGACCTATAAAGAACTTGAAGTTAATCCATTAAAGTGAAAATTTTGAGAAATATTAGTTTATAAGTGTTTCTAATGCAAATTATTTGACAAAAACCGCTCAATTAATGCAAACACGTAGATCGTGCCCTGTTTGAAGGTATTCTTTTTTCATTTCTGTGTCCACAACACTTGTTTGGGTTACGTCAAAAACGTTTCTAAGTTCAGAGTAGAGATTTTATACGTAGGAGGAACGCAAACTTCAATTAAATGAGTTAGTAAGTTTGAGAAGCCAGCTGAAGTAGGTCGCTAATGCTATTGTATTCTAAAATGTCAGAGAATGTATTTTTTTAAGCTTTCAAATCACAGATTTGTGAACTCTGAAAGAAGAATACTTATCTAACAGTGCTATTGGTAACATTTAATTATTTTTTGCTTTCATCAGCACTAATGAGAAATGCTTGCGGCTCAATCTTACTCATAGACTATAAGAGATTTTCCTATGGTGTCAATAAAGAATGTTTGCCAGCCTCTGGGTGTGGTCATGGACACAGAAGGCTCGTGGGCTTCCACTGTAAAAAAAAGATAGGGTTTACCACGTAACTCTGCAGTAAAATACACCAATAAAATAATGTAAACCTCATTAATCGTATGTTACATTCAACAAGAGGATACACTCCATGATTGAACGTTTTTTATGGAATTGGATTTTATATTACTCTCACCAAATGTTTCACGGGCAACTAATATAAGTTTAACTCCTGGTCCAGTGCAATCTCTTCTCTTCTCCCCGGCTCACCATCCGCAAATTTACGGAAGGTTGGCAACGATGGGCTTGTTGTCAGAGGGGCGAAGGCTTGGCGGGCGGCAAAGCGGAGGATCAAAGGGAGAGAGGAGAAGGATATGAGAGGGCGGACGCAGGGGATTGTGTACAGAAGAGATGGGAGGAGGAGATGGGTGAGCGGGCGGGGATATATATTGAGCGGAGGGCAGCGGTGGTAAGGGGGAAGTCTGAGGAGACGAGGGTGAGGGGCGGGGTGGCTGAGGGAGAAGGGCCGTGTGGTAACGGGAGCTGGGAGAGAGGAGGTTAAACGAACACGTGATAAGCCGCCGGAAGAGGAAGGACAAGGAAGGGGGCAAGGTGGCGTTGGTGTAGGGGGAGAGGGAGGTACGGGAGGATTAATTAAAAAAGGTCCCAGAGACGGGAGGTTAGTTGGGTCAATGGACTGGAGAAACAATGTGGAAGAGGATAGTGGAAAAGAGGAAACTTAGGGGAAGAGAGGAGAAAGGGTATTGCCCGTGAGGGTTGAGCGGGCGAACGGGTGCTAGGCGTGAGGATTGGCGGGTTTGCGGATGGAGAAGGGAAAGCGGAGGGAAAGAAGCTGGGTCACCCATATGGGCGTAGGGAGAAGAGAGGGGTGGTGGGCGCGCGAGAAATTAGACATGGCCGAGTGTAAAAAGATTTAGCATTCGGCGCCCGGGATGTTTGCTCAGAATGGGCCTAGTGGTAAGGGAAGAGGGAAGATAAATAATAATGAGAGAGCTTTGCGTGTTGTTTTTATCGCGGGCATAAATAAGGGAAAATTGGAGGAGGTAATTGTTGGCGGGAACTGGCGGGTTTGGTGGGTGGGGTAGAAAACCCTCCAAGGAGGGAGAGAAAATGACCATAAAGCGGGGGAGAATGCTTTAGGGCCCTTTATGGCACGGCAGGATAGTCTTTGGATGGGCGAAGTAAACGGGCCGAAGCAAAAAGACGTGGATCTGTCCTTCTCTCTTTCTGTTTCTCCCTCACCCCCTCTCTCTCTCTCTCTCTCTCCCCGCCCTCGTTATAAAGACTTTGGACCGGCACTTCGTGGGCGTCCTTTTGGAAACATGGAGTCGGGAAATCAGAATAGCGAATCTAAAATTGTGAAAGGCAAAAAAATGTCATGTCTGGAGAGGAGTGGTAGATTCCGCCCATCATAGAAAGAGATCGAGAGGCGGAGGAGTGGAACGAGGTGGGGGAGGGGAATTATAAAGGAGTGTAACCGTGGAAAATGGAGCAGCAAGGATCATCGAGGGCACCGAGGTCGAATGGGAAAGGAACTATCTCCCTGAGGTTAGTTTGCGGAAGAATGCTTTAAGGAGGAGGGAGAAGGGTAGAGCAGATGAAGTAAAAGGAGAAAAGAAACCAAGAAAGGAGGATGAAGGAGAAGCAGAAGTGGGACGAATGACAAAGTGCGGGAAAGAATGCGAAGAAGCGCTCGGGACGAGAGCGTAAGGCATAAGGGTAGAAACAGGGACGGCGGTGAGATTGCTCGGAATAGGTATTCGCGGGTGGGAAGAGCGGAGCGATGAAATCGGGAGCGTACGTAGGCGTTATTTTATTCCTCACGTCGCTATTTTCCGCGAAGCAATTGTAAGAGAGAGAGAAGGGAGAAATGAAACCAGGGGAAAGACAGGGGGAGGGGGTTGTAAAGAAAGCGATGGGTGGAGGGATGGGGACGAGAATGTTGTTTCTAATGTTGGACTACTCCCCTGAAACGATAGTGTTTGAGAAGTGAAAGTGAGGCTGAAGATATAGAGTGAAGTCGACGTTCGCACAGAAAACCCCTTTAGGTTCTTTATTTTTGCGGAGAAGGGGGTTGAGGCTGAGATTTAACCCCTGCCATTTTACTCACCCTCTTTAGGAGCTTTTTTATCCTTACCAAGAAATACAAGGAGAGATATAATCTGCTCAGACGATCAGAGTGACTTGTGATAATGGCAGGAAAGAGTAGTGTAAATGAGGCTAAGATTTTCATAGAAAATTAATACGTTGAGTTAGGTGATAACATCAGTTCAGTGCATCGCTGCCGGATTGAAGAAAACCAAATAATATTATGGCTAGCAGTGATGGCCTTTCATTACATGCGAAGCCTCTAATTAGTTAGGTTGTATCGATTTGTTTATTAATTAATTATGGTGTGAGTAAAAAGTCCATATGATTATAATTGAAATTTATTTAGTTTTGAATGAGGTTCATCATAGCACCAAATTTGGTAAAATAGAAATTAGTAAAAAATAGTTATACCATCAGCGGTATTGCAAATAACTATCTCGAGTCTTTTTTTAGATGAATTAATAACTTTGCATATTTACTGAACTTATCACTGTGCATTATTTAATTTTAACTAAATGGCCATTGTTCAATCTGTTTACACAAATGTATCCTCTTTATCTAATTTGAATAGATTTATAAATTCATTTTGAACAAATATATGTTGTCAAAAGGCCCATGCCTTCTTTAATTAAGGGTCGTAAAATTATAAAATATTCCGACTTGAACTGATTTAGTTTTGGGCTTACAAATGTAGCATTTATGCATATTTCTGTCATTTTAGCCAGTAAAAATATCGATATTACATTTAAATGAGAATAAATTTAAGTTCGTACCGGCGCAAAGAAAAGTCGAAGCAAGTATAAATGGTTTGAAAATGGTTGCTAGCAATCTTTCCTGACACATTCTGAAAAAGAGTAAAATTATGAGTAATCTGGGATGAGATGGGAGAAATTGGGTTGAAAAAACTTCTTAGTCTTATCAAGAGGCTTTAACGCCATTAAATTGGAGATGATTTCATGAAAAGATTTCGACGATACTCTTAAAGTCTATTTAAGATTTAGTAGTTTCTTTGAAGGCAAATGAGAGTGTTCATTTTATATGTTTTAGTATAATTCAGTTTATTTCATGAAATCCTGTTTGTTTATCGATTTTTATACGATCTGATTACGTGAGCGATGCAATTGATTGGTTGAAACAAGTTTACCCATTCAATTCTGTCATGAACATAACAGCGATGTTGCCATTTAGTGTGGAGAGAGATGATGGAGAGGAGTGTGGATTTATGGAGAATTACGATGGGATATGTTCCCAGTGGCCGTAGGACCTAAACCCAATTACTACTGCCACTGTCCCTCTCCTACTACAACACTCCTGATACTCAAGATTGGAACAGGCTCAAGCTCCACATATTCTCTTGAGTATCGCATGCAGGAAAATGTTATCCTTTATTCACTTAAAGCCTAATTTCTGAAGCAGGTAAACGGGTGTCTCTTAATAACAGAGTCGGTTTATTCTCTGACAATAAATGGTTTTAATTGGTTAAATGAATTTTAAACTTAACATAAAAATTTCAATGGCTTTTTAATGTTTTACGTTTTGAAAAACTTTTTATTCCTCCGGACGCACGTGAGTTGTAGTTTCACTTTTGTAGGCTTCAAATCCAATTCAGAGCAATATTAATGCTCAAAAAATGGCGAGTAAGACTAGTTGTGACTGATCAGTTAACCTTCAATAGATTGCGTCCTCTGTGGCTTAATACAGCTTCTACCGGATGGATCACATACCTATATAAAAGTGTAGAAGTTTTTTTTTCTTATTTAGCACTTTCGCCAGGTATCTTTTTAAAATCTTTCAGAAATGTATTGCACTGTATTTTGATTTCCGATTAGAAAACCAATTAGACGTTTGAGACTTGGATTTTCGTGAAATAGAGAACTGACCGAGAATTGAACTGATTGAACTGATTGTTGAGTATAGGAGATTCATTTTACTCTTATTCGCAGAATCCTCGTTTATAAGCAGCCACCAACCCCTGTTGCGTTAACTAGGAATCGCGAATTGAAGCATGGTCATTACATAGCAGTTGAAATATTTGACAATGGAATTCCCCACAAAATCTGGGGTCTTGTCTCATTATCTATTTATTTGTAATTTTTAAGAGTGATGCGGACATGCCGGCTCGAAAACAATTTTATTAGTAGTGCTGTTTACTTTTATGATTGAATTATTTTGTCTGAAATTTTGGATTCTTTGTCGCTAGCAGCAAATACGGCAAACTTTAAATGATTTGAAATATTTCAGGGAAAAACGTTTATTTGTGTAAAAGTTGCAAACAAAAAAGGAATGTAATCTTTCCCGATTTCAAATAAGTGAGGAACTCTCGTGTTCGTTACAGGCTGGATTCAATAGACATTTCATATTAAAGAATTCTGTACACTCAAGGTTTATCTAGAAATAAGAGCATTAAAATTTGCACATGCAGGCGAACGTATCCCTGGATTTGCAATTATACTCGTAATTGCTACCAGTTAAATAGGTCATGTACCAAAAAATGATTATCTACGAATTTATTTGTAAGCAGAATATATAAAGCACAAAAAAGCGGTTTTTTCGTTGTTTATTGCATAAATTCCCTTTTTGATTAACTTTTACGATTTAGCTGTAACATTGATTGCCATGGAATCCATTCAATTTTCCCAGAGAGACTTTCATGTTGCCGAAAGCGTTATTTAGATGCATAAAGAGCTCTTTTAATAGCTCAAAGGCCGAGTTCTTGTCCAGCCTTAGGCATTTGTGTTGTACAAGCTCCCTTATCTCGGTCCCAGAGAAGTCAATGATCAACTAAGAGTGGCTAATTTAAGTCTCAAGACGAAACGGAGAGTTTATCTCTAGATGCACGTAATTATCCTTTCAGGAAATTTCCGGAAGATCTTATCGTAATTTTAAAAATTGAGTTAAGAGATATTTCAAAAAATTTCTACATTGACGTTCACATAATACTAGTTTAAAGTAGAGGGCTGTCTAAAATGTTCATAACCTTTGGAAAAAAATGTGTTTCCCTGGCGCACGATTGTATTAAATTCCTCCCGGGTTTTCCGCCGGTTTCAGGAGCCTAAGTTTCGATGACTGACTCCATCTTCGTCCTTAGGACGTTAACGCCGTGTAACGTCATAAACCTCTTGAAGATGTTGATTGAGTTTATCATCAATGCGTCAGCAGCTGACACTCTGGCCCAGAGGAAAACTCGCGAAGAACTCACGGTGAAAACATCGTATATTTTATATTTAAAGCTTTTTTGTGTATGTCATGCCGTTTATTTTATATTTGAAGCTTATTTATGTTGCGGAAATATAAATGGTGAAAGTTTAAATCTTCTAAAATTCGTTTTACGAAATCCAGTGATACTGAAAAAAAAACAAAGATAATATATTTACTAGTGTATTTTAAAGTATCTGTGGTTTTTGTTTAGTGTCATGGTCTGCCGTGTATAATAGGCAGTTGTCGGCTATAAATATATGTGAAAAAACTAAGCCTGAAGACAATGAAACCCCTTTTATATGTGCCATCAACACTTTAAGCTTGTAGAAGTCCAGGAATGATTTTATTACCCCAATGGTAGGCAGATTTCATTATGTTTGCTTTAATTTCACTTGGCGTTTACTATGCATATGAGCACATTAATGATATGTAATACATTGAAAACATTGTGTTTAGCCACAGTTGTGATTTAAAAAAACGTTCAAACAAAGACAGATATTAAAAAACAATATTTACAAAGAGTAATATTCTCTTCCATACTTCAGGACAATAACTTTCCGGTTTACAAAGGTTCAAAATTAGCCACTGAATAACATTAAGTACTTAATTTAGGAAGTTATATGTTTTGAAGCTAAGAGTTTAATAGGTAAAATTCATCAATTTTCAAAAGGTTAAAAGTTTATCTTCGAATATATGAAGCAATATTTACGATTCACCGAGTTTATTCTTCAGTTGTTCGGAAATTCAATATTTCTGCGTTGTTACTTTTAAATGAAACAGTTACTAAGAGTTCAAATTATCCATGCTAATAGAGCATTAAATAACTAAATCAGTAATTATGCTTTACGTAGCATATATTTTTACGTATCATATTTTATAAGCCCTCTAGATTGGATAAAACACATTTACCATCCAATAATATAAAACCTTCGGAATCCATCAAAAAAAAAGGTATCCACAGTGTGTTGCACAGTTCTCACTCAGGATATGTTGCAATGTGGGCGTACAAGTATACGCATTCCGATTCACTTAAATTTTAATGCCGACTAGCGATACAGTTGCTGATACTCTGTGACTTAATTACTCCAGATGACAACATTTTATATTAACAACATCATGTATGACATCATTACAGTATGCAGACTCTAACCAAAGAAATCTAAGAGTCCCGAGCCCAATTAGTGGTCCACCAAACTAGGCTTATGGGTTTGAGTTAGCAAATTCAAGTCGCCCGATGTGCCTTTTTAACGTTTGATCGTGAATGTATCATACGCATTTAAATATAACTTTGTGTCTCTCATTTTCTCTTCTTTGATACCTAGAACTTTAATTATCCGATGTGACTAATTTGAAAAATATTTTTCTCTACCTACCAATATATTTTGCTGATATTAAAGCAGTGAAGGTAAAGTTGTTGTTTAAGCGAATAACAAAATTTTCTCTAATGTTCACTACATTCAATGAATTTTATTCCCGAAGTGTAAATGTAATTATGCTACAACTTTTAAAACTATCTCTCTATATATTTCCGTAGCAGATGGGTCTTTTATTAAATATCCTAAAAATTACTTCTTTTATTTCTTTATCTTTTCATACCAACACAAACCGATATTTACATATGACTACTATATATCAGATAATTAAAAGTGTAACATTATGGAGATTGTTTTTACCACGCACTTATGGGTTCGATGCAATACGTCGAGTTGCACGGAAACTCGCCCAGCTTGCTGAATTATAGCTCTCATTGCACTGAAGCAACTTTCTTCTTCCCCCCTCTTTCCAAATGGCCATACCTTCGCCCGCCCATTATTTTGATAGCCATTATCGGAAACCGATAATACAGGGTTTTGCTTAAATATTAGCATCCGCTCCACAAGTATCTTCTCTGGTGCTTTCTTGACTTTTTAAATCATCTTCCAGGGCAAAGAGGACGAAGCACGTTCGGTGATGAATGACTGGGGTGGGTTTGAGGTATCGCACATGAGGGGAGGGAGGCTATGCGGGGAAAATCAACGAGAAGGATTTGTGGGCCGTCTTGAATTGAAAAGCGGGAGTTTGTCACCTTCTCACGGAAGTGGGGTATGGTGTGCTCTCTTCTATTTCCTCCTCCCTCTTCTCACCGTACCCGCCACCTCCCCCGACCACATTCCCCGTCCACGGTCCTCTTTCCTAGCCCCGCCTTTTCCATTCCACCTCCAACCCCCTCCACCAGCTCCTCCTCCTGATCCGTCAGCCTCCTCCAAATCCCCTCCGCCGCGACCCCATCGATCCCCGCCTCCTCTCTTTATCGACGCTCGCGTCTCGTCACGTGACCCCTCCTTCCCCTCCCTGCCCCGGTGCCACGGGCTTGACGCGAGTCCTTCAAAGGGAGGGAGTGAGAAAGAAAGAGAAAGAGGACCCGACGGGGATTTTTAGGCGGGCGAGGCCATTGACGAGCGCGTTTCCCGAAATCAGAGTCGGGGGACGGTGAGACCGAGAGGTGACGGGCGTCGGAGGATATCAGTGGGGGGATTTCTTTTGCAGTAGCGCTGTGGGCATCAACGTCGACGAATTGGTTTTTGAGACTTTCAAACAAACTTGGAATATTTCCATGGCAAATTATTGTCCTCCTTATGTAAAAACATTGACAAAGCCATATGAAGTTTAAACTATCAAAATTTATAAATTTGATGCATGAAAAAAAATATTTTTCACACATATAGGACATAAATGATAAGAGGGGTCCCCATTGTGAGAGCCTATAATTCTTCTACCGAATAAGAGAGAAAATGCGTATGATTTTTTATTTGGTGGGCATTAAAATGCATTAGAAGAATTTTATTTTTATTCATTTAGAATTTTAAAATGGAGTCGAATATTTTGGACGAACGCAATACTATATGGTAAGCGTCTTTATGCTAGGAAGTAGGTCAAGTATGCGAAGGATAAATCATACAAAGGTAGAATATGACACCTCATGCTTCTGAAATCCTCCTTTTCTGCGAGAAATCCGAAGTGAATATGTCATGGAGTAATCCTATAAAATTGCAAAATGGGTTTCACCGTCAATAGCTTAAAGTGGAATTCTAAAATCATTTTTGTAATAAATAATATGAATGGATTGCGGTTAGTAATGGTGAAATCACTCATCTTTTCTACCTATTATGACTAATAAGGTGTCGTCAAGTCAAATTATGAAAATTAATGTCCTCAGTTGTAACTGCCAACGCCATTTTTGCGTAGTAGGGAATACATCCTGTTCTAGAATTTTCATTGCTTTAAGTAAATTAAAGTTTGGCTTTAAATAATACTTCGACTATGTTAATTGCATCGGCCGATATACCAGGTCTGCCTTCATTATTTCATTCTTTAAGTTAATATTTTTCACGAAGAGGTCAAAAAATTGATTCTTTAATCATGCTTAAATTTTGAAGAGAAAAAAAACCTATTCATTTAAAAACTTATATGTCCCAATTCTTTTTTCCTTGATTACATACTTCATATTATGTATATAGTTCCTTAACTTTACTTCATTCAGGAACATTAAAATGTTAACACGCACGAAAAAATTTCTGCAAATACACTAGCTGATATGTTCGTTAATTAAATTGGGTTATAGTTTAAGTAAGAGAGGTGCTGGTCTTAATTTGAAGTTATTGCCTATGCGTTGGACCTTCTGTTGAAACGTGATATAATGACGTAGGGGAAAAACTTTAAAATGCTAATCGTTAAATACCCTGGCATGAAAGTTCAAATATTTTATTTGTATCATTCACCTCCTATTTAGAGTACACGTATATAGGCGCATCACCTCCAAGGCACATTTATCAGTTATTCTCTCTGCCCTCCCTCTATAACTATTGGCAGAACTCATCAATTCACTTTTATCCACTTGTACAATTTTTTATTTGTAATATTCTTACAATTATTATAACATTTTGAAGAAAAATGGTTTTAATGTTTCTCTGCCGAGGGAATTTCTCTCTGTATAAGCATTTTCACTTTTAAGTCATTTCAAACGCCCAAGGGGTACCTCAGTTAAGTCTAGACCTTACCTCTCTAAAATAATCCTCATCTTTATTTAATTTTTATTTTCATTATTTTAAACATTTTTTTCATCCATGGATTTTCAATGTACGTGATACTTAAGTATCCATTTCTACTTTTTAAACACCTATGGAAATACATAATGTTTTGTTGGACCTCCAACCTTTTAAAACAGACATCTAAATTTGAAAAGGGTCGACTTTCACTTAGATTTGCTGAAAAATTATTTGCAGTTGTTGTATTTTCATTCATAACAGCAAAAGAATATTGTTGGGAGAAGATTAAGCAACGAAATATATTCTTTTTTGGTGTTGGCGAAAAATTGAGAGGCTGGGAAATCGTCGATATTCTTTCAATTTGCTAAACATTAATTAAAATAACTATTTAACTATATGTATATATATAGTTATATAAATAAATATAGTTAAAATTTAACGTAGCCAATTCAAAGAAGAATAATAGACAGAAGACCTGCTAGTGCTTAAGGTAAATGAAGAAGGAAAGAAAAACAGCAGAAAGTTTATATTCTGATTGTGAGACTAATAATGTGTTTCGGTGAGTGTAAAGTTTTCTTTGATGACTCTTCATTAAAGATCTTAATGGTATCTGTATTTAATTGCACTAATCACAACTTAGGAACTACAGCAAATTTTTTAAATAAATATGCACGATATTTTGTATACATTTCTTGGAATTTCGTCAGTAAAAGTATGAAGCAACAGTGCACGTAAGGGATGGGGTGCAATTTCAGGAATGGGTGACAGTTGATAAAATATTGAACGCAGGATTCCATGGATCAAAATAAAATTAAGGGATGGACATTTTTTATTATCTCTTTCTAATGAAAAAATATTAAAAAAATAATTCACGTTGATCCTTGTTTAAACTTTTATCGAGCATGATTTATTTGAAAAATCTTGATACTCCTTGTTAGTGCCCAGTATACTTGTACAGTAAAATGCACAGCTTGATTTTTATCTGGAGAGGAATGAGATTTGAAGGGATAAATGTATGGCATCTCGGGCTAAATATTGATAGAAATAGTGTGAGCCGTATTGTGTCAACAATTGAAGGTAAGACTTTGGGGAGTGAGATATGGGAATGAATTTTTCAGGGATATGAAGAAGAGATTTATTTCCAAATTCAGAGAGTGAAGAAAACTTTTACTTATCATTCCGTTATAGCAGTCTCGACACATTCGAATATGCACTGTTGCTACATAAGAAGAATGCAAGATATTTGGGGTAAATTAGGAAAGAGAGTGATCATTCTATGTAGAAAATAGACAGAAAAATTGATGGAATGAAGACTGAAATAACTTAGGGCCAATTAAAGGAAAATCTCGCCATTGGTACAGAATATTAGTCATTAAAGGCAAAGAATACCCTGAATGAAAGCTTGAAGAAGAAGTGGTACATGGGTTTATTTAGATAAGATATTTGCTATGAAAGTTTTAGATGAATACTGTAGAAAATCAAAGCATAAAATACACTTTTCTGTGATTTTATTGGCTTGGTATTGCGTTGACTCATATTCAATGGATCATAAATTTTAGCGTCCCAAAAGCGTTCCGCATTTATCGTCCTTAAATGATACGATTGCGGTCACTATAAATTTCACTAAATCCAACTCAAAGCTGACGAAATGAATTCGAAATGCAAACCACTCTTGAAAAAATATTCCGAGTAACGCGAGAAGCTACGTTAAGATATCTTCTTTAAGACTGGATGCGATGAATGAAGGGGGGTGTAAATAATGATGATGAAGCAATTAAATTAACGGGCGTACTTTTTGAGCTCTAAGGCTGAGACGAGAAAATATGTTCCAGCATCTTCTTTTCCTCTGGCTTCCACTTTTATTGCGAAAATGACTAGGACTGCATAGCAGAGTGTGTTGAAGAGATTTTAAGAGGAAATTGGAGAGGTAAATGGAAAAGCTGGAGTATAACGAGAGAAAAAAATATTCATTAGAGACTACCTCTGTGAATACATTATTTTTTATTTCTACCCAGTGCTTGAAAAGCCAAAAAGTTCGCTCGCGAATAATTTAGTAGGCGGCGTTTAGGGGCTATCACGACACAGTTTACTAGCATCCCTTCTTCGTTAGCTCCCAAGTTTCCGTTTATTCTCAGAAACGCTCCTATTTCTATATCCACTCTCCATTATTATTTATAAGAGAAAATATATTGCTCTGTGGACAGAAGGGAAAATAAAATTGAGGAGTGCATGAGAGGAGACTTCAGAGTGACTTTCGTTACACTAAGAAATAAAATTTGGGAAACCGTTAAAAACTAGGTCATCAATTTTTCCAGCTTATTCAATAAATTTTCCATTATATTTAAAAACAAATTTTCATGTGATTTTTCATCCTAATAGAAATTTTTTCCTAAGAAACTAAATACCCCTAATTAAACCGTGCAGTTGTCTAAAAAGTTTTGAAAACTGAAATTTATTTAGTCTTTTTTAAATGAGGATTATTATTACGGGACCAAAAGGGTGTTCTTTCAGACAGCCTGAGAATTCAGAAATATATATAATCAAATAACTTTATTGAAACAATATTCTATTGGCATTCATTTATGCTACATCTAAGCGATTTTCAGGTTTGATAATGGAAGGGATAAAATCTTTAATGTTACTAATTTTACTTTGAGTAAACTTAGCATAGAAAATTTAAATATCAACAACAATAAATAATGTTAGATCAAGGGGTGGCTACTGCTTTTTTACTGTCAAAAGGTGATTAATTCTACATTGTTTCCTGATTGCTGATCTGCCGATGCCGATGGCTTGGTCTCTAAATAATTCATTGCACAATAAAAGTTGAAAGAGAGCATTTTATAGAATATAATGTAAATAATCCATAGTTCAAATTACTATGAAATATCTTTTTAAAAATTTTAGTAAAAAAGGAATTTTTCATGTTCATTTTCATTTTAAATTTGATAACTGTAACTAAAACTTTTCCAATTTTTTATTAACTTTCCTTCCTAAATGGCTCCGTAATGCGCTGAGACTTTAAGTTAATTTCAAAGGGAATTTCTGATCAAAGTTGCATGATTTAAAAAAGAATATATTTTTTGACGCATTCATGTTTTTTTTTAGATCGGTCGTTTCACGGCTTTGCTGACTTCAGTCCATCATCCGTCCTGTTTGAAGAGAAAGTGAGCTCACGTTCCTTATTCTTTTACATTTTTGTTCTTGACAATATCTGCTCGCTTTTAATGTTTTCCAAAAACTTTGTAAAAATTTTTTGAGCTTAGCGTAAACGAGCCTTTCGGATTACTTTCAGAGACGGGTACACAAAATATTTTAATGAATGATCAAGTCTAAAAATATATATTTTAGTTTTTTAAATATGAAAAAATTGTTCATTTTATTACTTTAAATTTTGCAGCGATAGAATGAGGCAAATTGAGGGAATTTTGCTGCATCATAATTATTTATTTCAAACTGTTCAATTTAATAATTAATTCATAGATTAATGTATTTATTTTATGTCCTTATGTAGACTATTCACTGTCTTTTACTTCTACTACTCTTTTAACTTAATTAATCAAGGGGTAATTATATTTCTCCGAACACCAACTGCCGTTGTAGAAATAGAAAACGATGTGCTTTATTAAGTGTTACGAGATCTGTTCAAAGAGTATCGTGAATTCTGTGATTTTTTCAAAAATAATTTATTTATTCATCACTATCTATTTTGTCCCCTTCAAAGTAATCCCCATTAGATATTATGCACTTGTGCCAAGGATTTTTCTAATCCTCGAAGTACTTTAAAAAATCATTGTTTATGACCTTACTCGGCTCCTACTTTGATGCAGGCTTTATTTCGTTAATCGTATTGTAGCGTCGTCCTTTCATGGAACTCTTCAGTATCAGGAACGAGAAAAAGTTACTGTGTGCCAGATCTGAGGAAAACGGTGGCTGCGGCATCATTAGTGTGCTTTTTTTGCCAAAAAATTCGCGCACAGGTGGGGGCAAAAGCCCATTTTTGTTCTTACACAAATCCGGACGTTTGTGGCCGATTGCTTCGCGCAAATTTCACATAACTTGCAGGTAATATTCCTTATTTACCGTTATACCCTGTGGTAAAAACTCATGATGCACCACGTCCCAGCAATCGATGAAAGCAGTAAACAAAACTTTCACATTAGACCGCATTTGGCGCGCTTTTTTCGGTCTTGGCTCGTGTTGCAGCTTCCATTGGGATGACTGGGAGTTTCCACGTTATAACTATAAACCCATGAATCGTCACCAGTTATGACCCTCTGGAGCAAATTTGGGTCGTCGCGGACAGAGTCCCATACCTCATCAGCAATGTTAATGCGTTGCTGTTTTTGGTCGAAATTGAGCAATTTTGGTACGAATTTCGCGTCGACCCGTGTCATACCCAAATCATTGGTAAAATTCGAATGGCACGAACCAATTGATATGTTTAGGTTCTCAGCAACTTCTCTAACGGTGATTCGACGATTGACCAAATACTATTTTCTTCACTTCATCAACGTTTTCGTCACTTATTGACGTGCTCGGGCGTCCGGCACGCCCTTCGTCCTTCACATCTTCTCGGCCCTATGAGAACATTTTGAACCACCGATAAATATTTCTTCGGTCAAGATAGCTTCTCAATGTGCCACAGTCAACATACCCACTTAATTTCGTTTTTCACGCAAAATTTGATACAGATTCTTTGATCCATTTTTTGGAACAGGCAAAAATCGAAGGCAATCCAAAAAATGTGCAAGCAAAACATTTGTCAAAAATTAACTGAGAATTCCAAATGGCCAAACTTTTCGGCATAAGTGAAAGACACAAGTAACATAACGCCACAAAAAGATCGAAAATCAAATAAACGTTACCTGCGGAAATTCGAAACTCGCAATACCTAATGAACAGAACTTGTATTTATTTTTTCGTAGAATAAAATGATAAAATACGTATTAACTAAGGAATTAATGTCAATGTTAATTTATTGCATACTTTTATGATATAATTCGCGGGTTCTGGATGGTGAAGTTGCTAACGTACAGGATTCCCACCGAGCGGGCCAGGGTTAAAATCCCAAAGACGACAAATATTTTTCAGTGGTTTCCGATCCCTACTTGAAGTTGAGGGCAGAAATCTATCCCTACTTGAGGTGCTTTGTGGAGAGCACTTTGAGAGAGTACGACCTCCGTCGGATGGGATGTTAAACTGCGGACCCCTTGGTGCCTTTTCACAAGAGTAGGCTGATGCCGACGCCGGGTTTCTCTCCATCCTTCCTTTCCCGAATGGCGAAAATGACCTTAGCTGTCGGTCGCCACGCATAAAATAATACAACAAATAAAGCTAGCTAGAATCAATGCAAAAAAAGGGAGCCAGATATAATTTTACGGTCATATAAACAAATAGTTTAACTCATATGTTGAGCATTCTAAAAAATTGAGAATTTGGAAAATAGAGTACACAATGAATAAGTTGGTTCCGATGCCTAGAGTAATTAAAAATGACAAATCGTTTGACGGTTTTAGAGAATTAGGTAGGAAAATTAATTTAAGAAAAAAACCTGCACAGTTTTAAAATAAACAATTAAAACAAAACAATTAGGAAAATATTTTCAGTTTTAAAGAGAAGCATGATTTTACGGAACCAGCAACCGGTAGAATTTTGAGCCTTCAGATCAAATGCAAGGAGTTTAAAAATATCTCCAAGCAGACATTGGGCAGAGGACTGGGGAGTAAACTGTACAATGGTTTTACATGATATTGGATTGAAAGGGATGTGGAGGGCTTGAGAAGTTTTGCAACTGCATAGGCAAGTTTTAATTATGATGATATCGATTTGTGTGCTACTGGACTTTGTCTACCTGCACCTGTGTATTTCAATGTTATGAATAATGAATAACAAATAAATAAATATATGCATACAATTTTAGTGTTAAGAGTTGAAGTGTGTGAGAGTTTATAATTCATCATGAAATAATAGTGCTGGTAGATAGGCTGCATTTAGATGACCAGTCAAGCTTTCCACCCTGATACTAGGGAGGACATTATGAGTCTAAGATTCCACTAAATAGGAGTCACATAAGTGGTCAGCCAGTACAAGTTGGGTGAGTAAGGGGATCTTAATGTTGCTTATCACTTTACATAAGTGTTTTTCATTGAAACTGCGGACATTATATTTCCAAATGTCCGCAGTTTTTGCCACCTACAGATATTCTTATTTGCTGCACCATGAACCGCGCGACCCCGAGGTGGGTAAACTACCTTAACGGTCCTAGTTAGTCGGCGAGAGTTGGGGTAGAGAGAATAGGGGATAAAGAGAGACTACAGACGGGGGGATTGACAGAAGTAGCACCCTCTGATGCGGTGGAGGAGGAAGGGAGAGGGTGGTGAGAGCAGGAGGGGAGGCAACGCATCTTCGGACGTCCGGGAAACGGAGTGTGAGCGGGGCGGGGCGTTTGGGTTCGGAGCAAGGTTTTTGGGTATCGATGTAGGCATCGCATCCCCGGGGACAGTGAATAAGTGGAGGGTTTGAGAAAGCCCTGCCGAGAGACCCGAAAGCTTCACCTCGGCCACCCCACGGCCCACCCCCTCCACCTCTCAGCCCACTTTCTCCTCCCAGACCCTCCAAGTCCACAGCCCATTTTGCTTCCTCGCACTCCGCCTCCTCGAGTGCCCTCCCCCCCAACGCCGGCGGGTCCTACAGCACCCGGCGGTGGCGCTCCGATCCGCCCTTTCCGCAATTCCCATGCCCGGCGCTTCCATCCCATCAGTCCACTTCCACCCCCTTAATCCCACTACCCCACCACTCCGCCCTCCCTCCCTCTATCCTACTCCACCCTCTTACAATCTCTCCTTTTCGTCATCCCCTTCGCCTCCATCCCGTCCCTCATCCCTTACCTATTGTGCCATTCAGGGACCTTACCGAAAAAAATGAACGGAGTTTTAAAAATATACAAAAAAAAACTCTGTCGGATCTTTTTGTGCTGCGCTCATCATTCTCTCGGACATGTTTTTATTTATTTATTTCGCCACATTGGTTCGGTCGTCATCTTGCCCGTGGCTCGAGTTCCTTCTCCTGGCACTTTAATCTGCTCCCCCTTTCCATCCCGCCATCCCTTTTACCTCTCTCCACTTCTCCCTCTGCGATCCACCCGGTCTAGGGGAGCGAGCTTTTCGAATGGGCTTCCGTCGACAAATCGGCCTGGGTCAGGATCGAGACGATATATACATATTTCTCCCCTCTTTCCGTGTCTTCCCAAAAGGCGGGGATAACGTTGGAGTGCTCCGTTCGGTGCGTAAATGGTTTCCCAGCGTTTCTGTCTGAGGAAGCTTGACGGCGTTTCCCCCTCATGAAATCTTCAGCGTTTCAGTTTTCGTTTGCATCTACGCCTTACTCTGCGAGCTGCTAAATGGACGTTCAAGGGCACAGGTTTTTAATTGCGCTAATGTTGGATATTATAAATTGTACTCATAAGGACTGGCAATGGCAACAAAGAATATACATCACGTAATATCGCTGGGGTGTATATTTGAGGTTATTTCCTTTTCAATTGTGAAATAATTTTTCCTTATTGCGTGATTCTCTTGTTTAAAACCTTAATCTTCAAATTGGAACGAAAATCATCCCGAATAGGTTTAATAATTTGGACCTAGCCTAATGGATAGTAAACGTATTCCCAAAGACTATCGCAAAATAATATGAAATTACGCATCCGTTTCACCTATACATTATTTATTTAGAGCTCATTTTACTAAGGGAACGTGATAGTTAAACAGGCTAGGCACTGAACTGGAGGTTTCGAGTTCGATTCCCGGTTGAAACACCGGGAAATCACAGATTCACTCAACCTATCTGATGTTTTGGGTACTAGTTCTTCCCAGGAAATCAAAGAAAGCACAGTGAGAGAAATTAGCTGCCATACCTTGAATGTAAATATGATTCAACATACATGAGGCATAATGAGAGGCGAACCCACCTCTCGTCTGCCGAATCAAACTTTGATCTGATTACTAAGGTATTGAAACAAACCCTTGTCTTTCAAAGTGTGAGTTTATTCTAATGAGTATTGCTGGTGAAACATCAGGGTTAAGAGTGAAACTTCATTGATTCAGTTACCGACACTTACTTGATTCAATTCGGACTATATTTAATGGAAAATAATTCCTAGATGATTATCCAAGTAGATGAGGAACGACGAGACAGCAGGTGCTCTAAAGACCGTCCGGCCAAGCACGCAGAGCTTGAGTCCGGTCAGCGACGTCCGCAAGTCTCCCGCCCTCCTCCTTCCATATCTATTCTCCTCGCGTGTGTGCGACAGTGACCGATATACGCGAAAGGCCGATCAATCTTAGGCATGGGAAGTTAACGCTCAGACCGCAGGCTTTGGCCAACCTCAGCAGCGACTCTGCGGCAGGGCCTGCAGCATGTGCGGCTGGATTCAATTATAAACTGAACAATAAGTTAAGCCAAATGATTAGGCGCTCCGCAAATACGAAAGATATTAAATATTTTAAAACCGAGTGAAACACCACTTGGCTCAACAACTCCAATAATCTACCTAAAACACAAATACTATATTTATCATCATGTTTCCTTTTGAAATGATTCTCGAATGGCACAAAGAGGTATAACAAATTTCTATCGTTTAAAAGTGATTTCATCTAAAATATTCTGCTTTTATCGAATTTGATGGATATAAATTATTGCTATTGATTTTAATGAAGCATGTACTTTCTCACAAATAATGTTTCGCGATGCTAAAGGCATTGTTTGTTGGATTTACCCTCATACCAAACCTCATTAGTGAAGAATAAAACCAGTTTAAACAGTTTTTATAGCAGTTTAAAATAACACATATACTAATTCCGAAAATTCATGTATTTATTTTTGTCCACCAATATCAGTAAAGGAGTATTCAATTCTTTGTTATTAGAAATATTCAAAACATCCGTAATAATTTACATACTATTATTTATAACGACATCATTTTTATATTATTCTCTGCATATATGTACTAAATACAATATTTTCCTCCATCGCTTTTTTTTTAAATAATTACAACCATAGAGGGGAAGAATATTGTTGAAATTTCTGGAACAAGTGCTAAGGTTCATTTAAATGGAACTTCTTCATGAATTTATTAAATTAAAAATTTTTCGCAGAAATAAGTATGAATGTAATTTTAACGGAAAAAAGAGTTGTTTCGTTTTAACTATGTTCCTTAGTTATGGCAACGCTGAGTTATTGGTAATCCGAAGTTTTAATTTTATTTTGGTCCATTACCGACCATGTTACCAGACGGGAGTTTTTTAGTATTTTCATCTTTGAATCGAGCCTAATCCGGGAAAATTTCGGCATGCAAAGAAAGGGAGAGTAGAAAATATAAATTTTTACAAAGATCTCTTTGCACAAATACCTGGAAAAATTAAAAGAATGGGCTAAAACGTATTAGCGTCAAGATTTACCTTTATTTTTTATTTCTGAAAATTCAAATTCAGATAAGGGAAATTCAATCTTGGAATAAAGGAAAGGCGGAGGGGCGTTCGTTCTTTGGTGGCACGATGCCATTACAGGAAAGCGAGGAGGGGTGACAAGGGAGCCCTAAAGAAGAAGTAAGTAGGGATTGTAGGTGCAAAATGTTTGTTCTCCAGTCATAAAGGGAAGAAAAAAACCGGGGGAATGCCGCGCCGCGCTCACCATTTCCGCCGTTCGCGAGGATTTAATAATCACAATAAGGAAATGAGAAAAGCAGGGGCCAGGAGAAGGTTTTGCGGCCAGTAATGAGTCGCAAATTGGTGGATAGCAGCCGTGAGGAAAGAGAGAGGGAGGGGACTTGGAACGCCATACCGGGTGTACCATTACATTGGCTAAATCATTTATCACACAAGGGAGCGAAATAATTCCTGAACGTGTACAAAAAATAATTATGAGATACCAGAAAATTCTGGACTTGTGTTTTGTGTTGCTTAAGGGTGCGTAATTATGAAATATTTTGGGAATTTTGAAAGGCGTAAATGAAATTAGCATCATTATAATTTAATGGAAAGTTCTATTACAGGCAGATTTTAAATGCTTTTCAAGGGCCTCAGGATTGTTGAAGGAAAAGTGGAGGGTATTAGAAATTTGAAGTTTTATTAAACATGTAAAAACACCGTTTTTTAAAAATCTACGTTAAAAATTAATTTGTAAGTCGTATGATTACACTTCATTGGACAATTGAAATTCATAAAATCGTTCAAAATAAAAAATTTCAGTTTTTAAATTTTCGTCTGCTACACAATTCTCAGCAAATTCTGGCCATACTAGTGGAAAAAGTATAAAGTAGATAGTGTCATGAAGGATCTCAGTTTTTCCCGGCGTATTGTATTCAGGAAGTTCTCTCGGGTTTCCCACCGGGTCAGCGTGGTGTGCACCGACGTTTCGACGGCTAACTCTGCCATCGTCTTCAGGGTGAAGTGCAGAGCAATGAATTCGCCAAGTATTTATACCCTGTCGTAGGGTCAGGTGTCCTCCGATTGGTCCGATGTGTTCCCAAGTGCCGAGCCGCCCCGGTGACGTCTCGTACTTTCAATTTTTCTCAGCACAGGTCTCCACGTGCTGCTGATCTGGAAGCCAGTGTCCCTGTTGAAGGTATTCTGTCCTTCCAGTCCACCAATCTCTATTTGAACGGGAAAAGCCACCATCACCCTGCCCAAAAACGAGGGGTTATGTCAACGCTCATCCACCGGGCAAAATGCGTGTCAGACCAGGAAGGTTTGGAGGCAGAAGTTCATCACCTGAAAAATATTTTCCTTCAGAATGGATACACAAGCCGGGAGGTCAATTTGGCCCTTAAAAGGACCTTCACCAGAAACGACCGTCAGAGAGAGGAAAGAGAAAAACCCGTTGCCAGGGTCAGCATCCCCTTTGTTTCCACGGTATTCCATAAGATCTCCAGGATACTAAGGAAACATAAAGTGGAAACCATCCACAAGCCACAAGGAAAATTGAAGAACTTCCTTGGCACGGCAAAAGACGAACGGGGTTTGAAGGCGCCGGGGGTATACCGGATCCCGTGTGAGTGCGGCCAGGTATACATCGGGGAGACTGGCCGCACAATTGAAAAGCGACTAACGGAGCATGAGCGATGCATCAGACTCCATTACCCTGAGAAGTCTGCAGTCGCCGAACACAGCATCACGCATGGTCATCGGATTGACTGGGGGAGCACCAAAAGACTTTGTCACACGAACGGCTACTGGGACCGAGTGGCGAAGGAAGCCGTGGAAATCCGACTGGAAGGACAGAATACCTTCAACAGGGACACTGGCTTCCAGATCAGCAGCACGTGGAGACCTGTGCTGAGAAAAATTGAAAGTACGAGACGTCACCGGGGCGGCTCTGCACTTGGGAACACATCGGACCAATCGGAGGACACCTGACCCTACGACAGGGTATAAATACTTGGCGAATTCCTTTAAAACTGAAAAACTGATTGCTCTGCACTTCACCCTGAAGACGATGGCAGAGTTAGCCGTCGAAACGTCGGTGCACACCACGCTGACCCGGTGGGAAACCCGAGAGAACTTCCTGAATAGATAGTGTCAGTAATGCAATGATTTTCATTGAAATTGGCGTTGATCTGCTGAAATAAAATACTGTATATTTTTAATAGTTTTTGCTCAATTTGTCTTCATCAACGGCAATGGCAATTGAAATTGAATAGGAAAATAAAAATGTAGCGCCGGAAGACTAGCAGTGTTCCCCCAATGTTACTTTATTTACTCTTTTTTCGACAACTTAATATCGATTAACAGCTCAAAGCTCACAAAGAATCTCGCTGGTGGATGTTTTATTCAGATGAGAGAAAACAATTTGCCATTTTATATATTGAACTTTGATTCACTTTGGTGAAGACTCCCTGAATGCCCCGAGGCGTTTAATATAATTGCCTTTTGAGGAGCAGCCAGGCAGTTCCCTAACCCTTTGAGCAAAGAAATTTTAACTTGAATAAACGCTTCAATCCTTTTAAAAAAACGCAAACCCAGAGTTGTGCTAAATGAAACTTGAGATAGTAAGCAGACGGAGTAATATGCTTGTTATATTCTCATTCCTTTCGTGACACATTATAATGATGTGGCGTACGAAATCATAGGATTTAAAAGCACCCACAACCGTTGCATCTGCGGCACGTTGCCTCCTAATCGGTCATCGCCGAACGAATTTGCTTCCACTGAAGGACGCAGTGCTCTCCCTGGACCCCACAGGAGTCTGCAGCTTTGGATTGGACTAGGGAGCGTAGAATCCCATTGCCCTACGAGACCTTGGTGGCAGCACAATCTCCCTCATCCTCCGCGCTCTCCACTGCGGTGGTGTGCATACATTTTTCATGGCATTTATATTGGTCTGATAAAAGGAAATGTATCTCCCTGGGTTTGACGGAGTGAGACGAAAAAGAAGGGTGGTGAGAGGATGGCAGAGGGAGTTTCCTAGACCCCTAGGGATCGGCGAGCGGCGGGGGATAGGTGGTAGCGGCGGGGTTTCTGAGGTGTGCTTGCGGTTGGGGGGTGGGGGAGGGGATGAGACGGGGTAGGTTTTAGGAAATGCCGGGGTCGAGTAGGTGGTTTTCAGTATGGAAAAGGGTGCAGGATAGTGTGTGTGTATGTGGGGAGGGGGGAAAGGACGGAATCGGTGGCGGCACGGTTGAGAGCCCTGATGGACCCTTCTTTACGAAATCCCACAATCTGCTCCTTTACTAACGCACGCCAACATCCTCAGCATCCTCTTTCCCACCCAGATTCGACCCCACCCACTTCGTGGAAAACCCCTCTTCTTCTCCCTCCCCCATTCCTTCCACGGTTACCATAAACCAATCCGTGAGACTTGGAAGGATCGGGATGGGAGGGAGAAGGTCGGGAGGCGGGGTCGGATCGTGGTGGTGGAGGATCCCAAAAAACCCTTTCTCCACCGTTCCCACTTGGCCATTCAGTCTCTTCACTTCCCCCACACCCCTTTCCCCCCTCGCTGCCCAGTCCATCCACCCCGTCCGCCACTCCTAATTCCTCGAGCTCCTTCGCGACGTCCCCCTTCCTCTTCCCCAACGTCCGCCGTCCCGCGGCGTGCGTTCTGCCGGGTGAAGGGTGATGTGTGCAGAGGACTCCTGCTCCAGACACTCTTCTCTACCTTCCCCCCTCCCTCCTCTCCCGCATCTCCTCTCCCAATGCCTCTCCCCTGACCCGCGGTCCCTCCCGCCCCTCCCCTCAAACTTTCAGCCTTTCAGGTTCACTCCCCGGAATGAGATGTCCATTCCCGTAGACTCTCCACACCGCCACCCTCTTAGCGCGACGACTCCTCCCCGTCCCCTCCACTCCCACGGCCATATTTGCATCCCCTGTTTGCCCTCGAAATTCTTCTTGTTTTCCAATCCCTCCAGACAGTCGGTCTCCCCTCCTCCCCAAACCTCTCCCCGTTCTCTCCCCCTCTCCGTTTTGCCATAAACAGAACCTTCTTCCCTTGCGTAAACATATATGTGTGTTTGGTGTTGGTGTGGATTTTTATAACATATATTTACGTATGTACGGTCACGCACCCACCGAACGTCGCCGACGGTTTTCCTACTACCCGGGCTAAGGCATTTCGGTTTTCTTTTTTACGCGCCATGACTCAGTTTTTTTACGCGCTGCGCCCACTATATCCGCATGGTGTGTGGCCGTCTAATCTCTGCAGACGGCGACCGATCCCGGAATGAGGGAGAGAGTGCGGGAGAGAGAAAGAAAAAGAGGAAGAGGAAGATATAGAGGGAGAGAGGGAGATATGGACCAGATGGCGCTGCCTTCACCGGCAGAGCTGCGCTGTTGCTTGATCCCAGCTATCACTCTTTAAGTAATAGAATAGCCGGGAGAAGAATAAATAGAAAGATAGCAAGCTGATTCATATTGCTCTTTATTTTGGATCTTTATTTCTACTTTTTCATCTCAATACCCCCGCCTGATGTCAAAATACGTTTTCTTCCGCTAATATCTCGAGTCCTGACAATATTTATCTTTAATAAAGTGAAACTTGTTGAAGATGGAATATGCACAGGTTGGAAACCTATTCAATTCGGAAAGTTTGAAATACTAATCGCTATAATTGCATATTGGTCACCTTATCTTCAAGAAAACACCGTCGTTAATCGGTACTCGCGAGATTCATGTACAATTTCTGGCATGTTGTCTTTAAATCTTTGAGAGGTGGTGATTAAATTTAAAACGCATATTTTGAACAATATTTCCTTTCCACCCTGAAGTAGTTTCAATTTTAAAGACTCTCAACTTTGCTTTTAACCTCTTTTGCCTGAATTTACTTGCTTCTTTTTCTTTGCCTATACGTGAAGAGGCTGATTAATTAGTGATCAATTAATTCTGAGTTGTAGTCTTTTCATTTCTACAAAAATCTCTATGACCATTCTTTATTAACTTATCAAAGGCAAATAATTTGCAATTTCCAAGAATTTGTCTCCTTCGATTGCCTCACTTAAGAGTTTATATGCATTATTAGTTTATTACATGACTTTACCTCTTTGACGAGCTATTGTTTCCATTACCTTACCTTTATATTGTTAATATTTTAAAAACTTCTACTTTAAAAATTCTGCTTCCATTACTGTATTTTACTCTACATTACCATCATCTATCTATGCCTACTTAATCATCTGCGCTTGTTTCTAACCCCTCGTTATTGACAACTTTTTGCGATGAATGAAACATATCTTCTAAAGGATCTGAAGTATTATCTTTAGATTCATTTTCTCCTTTTATTACAAAATCTACTGGATGCTATTGGACATGGTGAGAGCAAATGCAATTTGATTACTTGTGTCAAGATAGATGGAGCACTGATATTATATGCGGGAATATAAAAAAATACGTCTTCTTCCATGGTTTTCATGAAACTGATATTTGATAATTGACTATTTCAATAAGTAAGCGTAATGCCATTACAAATAACTAAGCTGCAGTAAGGAAGCGTAGATAGGAGAGGAACCCATCACGTCCACAGGGGTATATGGTGACAGCATCCCCACGAGGTCATTCAGCTGCTCCGCACATGATAATCTGGGTGGTCTCTGAGAAGATAATAGAGTTTATTAGCAAAGCCCAGAGCCCAAGCCCGATCCACAAGTCCCAGTAGGATACAAAGAGATCGAGTCCATTGCAGTTGCCCCTACATCTAATAGAACGTCCACATTCTACTTTAGATAGCGGCAAAATTCTCTCTCTCTCTCATTTATTCACAACCCTTTTTCTCTCACGCAGCAAATTATAAAGTGCTAACGATGAAATAAAGTCGTGACAAACAGTTTCGTTCATCTTCTTCTTTAATGCCGTCATCACTTAATTCCATGGTCGTTCCTATTGCTCATATCAGAAAATCTACAAGGAGTCTCCTCAGACTGAAGGTTGTGTGTGTCCGATTCATAAACCGTCACAAAGAGGTGCCTCTATTCAACACAAGGAAAATTACGGGCAACTCAGGGTTATCAGTAATACTTTAGTGCGATCAACAATCTTCTCGATTACGATGGCCGGAAGTCTCCATCACTCGGCGAATAATAAGGGATAGTCCTCAGGCGCACTCATACCTTCCTTCGCGGAACGGTTATGAGTGCGCATCCAAGTGATGAGTGTGACTGCCCTCTTTGAACTTCAGTCACCCTCTGAAGGAATGAGTGTTAAGTCCGCGGGAGAGAGCTGAAAGACCAAGTAAGGCTGTGACGGGACACGTTCTACTCTATAATACTTAGTCGCGTACTATCATGCTTAAAAAAACTACACTTTAACATATTATCTTAGGTAATACTGGTTAAGGTAGGTTTTGAATGGACACAACTACCAAATAAATATATTATTTTTACTCCTAGCGAAACACATACCAGTATCCCCTCTCAAGATATTCTACTCTAATAGTTCTAAATATTATTCTAGTTCTAATATTAAGATAAGTATTATTTAATTATTAACGAATTCAGCCTCAGTGCTGTACATCTCTTTATTTGAGCGAATCCTGAAAATTTTAAGGCAATATTAGTAGTGTTGATTTAGGGTGAGCAAACAATACAAAAGAACATTTGTTTTTGACGCCCCGTGAATATCACTGACTATTCACTTACTTACTTACCTACATACTTATCTCCACCACTAATTCATATATGAGCGATAAAAGAAAACTAACTACGAATATTTAAACCAGCTAGGACAAAAATCAAAAGTTTAGGTGCAACTTTTAACAGTCTAATATTCATATTTATTACAGATGAAAATGTAGAAGAGTATAATGTAGACAGAACATTACGGGAGAAAATTATTGCTTTCTCTCGGCGGCATTCCTAGCAATTACGAATAATTTAGATGCAAATTCTCTTCAGATTAAAGCGCTTAATGATTAACTGGAAATAAGATAGGCACTAAGGTAACACACGAAGTGCAGTAGAGTCGGAAGCTCAATAAATTTTTGTCTGATGGGATATATCAAAGCCAGAGGGAAACTTTTATCGTGTCCTTCGGACGCCGTTGGTATCGACAAATGAGAAATTAATCCAAAATTGCTTTACCCCCAAAAATGCGGGTTGACAGATTCATTTCTTTAGGGACGCTGTTTTCTTGTTTCTGACGCGCATCCTTTCATTCGCCGGGACTCAGCGAGGCCACGACTTGAAGCTTTAATAATGGATAGGATTGACTCGTTTTGAAAAATATCAAAAAAACAAATACTTATACTTTGAGTGTAAGGCACATGCATGACAATGGTATTTAATTTTATTTCAATTCAAGCACCTAGGTGCAATCCACTTTCTGCTTGTATTTTTTCTGTGCATTTTACTCTGCCATAATGTTTGCAAAATAATATCATGCTATTGGTACTTGTAAAAAACATACTCTCCGAGTTAAATTAATTTAAAATACTAGGAAATATTTTTACCCTCGTGATCTACCTGATTCCGCCTTCCCCACCTCATTTGTGTTTGTCCTTCATGTGTGTTCCTGTCCCTTTTCCTTATTTCTTTTTCTACGTAAATGAGTATTTGTTCGCCGTTTGGCGGGATTTCGTAAATGTTTGTGTAGTTAGCATATTTTTAACAAATGTTTTGTTTGCTTGGAGATCCTAGTAATTTTCATTCTTTATTCACTATGCGTATTTTCCTGATCAATATTTGTGGGAAAATCAAAAAATTGAAAATCCCTCAGTTTACGTATAACGTTGAAACAGGAGGTTTTAATGTGCGAAGTTGTCAAACCTGGGTCCCTTTACACTGGAAAAGTTTTCAACTCCATTTATTCTTCATTTCGGATTTTCCTCGCGTCTCACCTCGTTGAATTTTCACCCGTTCCTCCACCCACCCAGTCACTAGGGCTTCCCAACGTCTCTTCAGCAACGGCTCTGCCCAGCGTTTTCCAACTGAGTTTTCCACTTGTGCCTCCAATATTCCTCTTTCCCACATTTTTCTCCCATCCTGTATGAGGTTAAACCAATGCTACATAAGGCTCGCACTCCCAATTCAGTAAAGAACTACGTTGAAGAGCATGGCCTTACCATTGAATTACGAAAATGTAACAGTACCAGATTTAAGAGTCATATTCGGATGAATGAGTTTGAATAAGAGTATTGGCCATGACCTTGAGTTGAATGAATTTTTAAAAAAGAATGAGTTCAACTTAAAATAACTACACTCCTAGAATATATAACCAAAGCCTTTAAAATATTGAGTAACATTTCTATCTCGAAGAAATGGTGAAAATAGGATATGGCTGCGTAGGTTCTCGCGGCGGTGGTTTGAAGGATTCTGCATTATCGGAGAAAATAGGACTTGATAAAAACGCTGTTCCATTAAAAAATAATCAAATTAACTTATAAATTCTATAATTGAATCGCAGTTTCTCAACATATATTTTTTGTTCAGATTTTAAGCAGCTTACATAAGTACTACTCAAAATTGAGTAGTACTTATGTAAGGAATTGAACAGGAAATACGTAGCTCAAAATTCAACGTGAAATGAAAAACTACAGCAATTGCTGTAATAGTGCTTGGTGTAGTAACGCACTGTTATGCATATTTTGGTTTATTACAGTTACTCATGGTCGACTGTCGAATCCTCATTTTATAATAATTATATGCAGATGGTTCGTGTATATTACTCATGTTCGACTGTTGAATTGTCATTTAATAATAATTATATGCAAATCACATAATGATTCATTGCATATGCTTCTGTAAATACATTTCCATATTTCATATTTATGGCTTCATTTATATATTTCTTGTTTTCATGTGTGACGCAAAGGATATTTACTCTCTCTTAGAGCTTAAATCCATGGGAAAAATCGAGGGAATTTTAAAAGAATCAGAATTGATCGTAACAGGCTTTAGGTAGGAACATAATCCTATGGAGTGAAGGAATGAGAATACTCTAAATTTATTTTATGTTAATGTATTGATTTCCAAAGAATAACGTTTGGCATATACCTTTCACCTACCTCGGGATTACGCTGCATGATTCGCGATGAAAGGAGACCGGCAGATATCCATACATAGCTCATGCATATTTGACATTAAATATGAGGTAACGACTTGTTCAAAGAGGTTATTTTAAGAACAAGGAAACAATATTTGAAAGCTTTCTGAGAAAATGAGGAAGAGAGATACCTCCCTGAAATTACGGATTAAGGCTTTTCTTCGAAACACGGTTGGGGAGGGGATGTTGTCTTTCAAATGGGTAAGTAACGTAAGAATTAGTAAGTCAAAATGATAGGAAAAAGCAATTAGGAGTGTTAAATGAAATGAATTAGGGAGAAATGCACGCTCTAAAACTCGATTGCTTTGCTGATTTAAATAAAATTTGAACATTAAAGAAGGGGGAATGGAAGTGGAGGTCAAACGAGAAAAACAAAGAAAAAATACATAACTAAGTCAAATAAAGACGCTTATAAGGCAGAAGGACCATAAAAAATAAAAAAAGTCAATATTGTAGAAGGAAAATTGCATAGCCGCAGTCATCCAGTCACCTGATTAAAATAATTGTTAATTATCAAGCTTAATGATTTAGGTATAACTTACTTTAAAATCTCCCTGTCATTGAATGATATCTTCGACAAAACTGGTTGGGAAGAAAGCTTTGATAGGCGGGAATTCGGTTATAAAATTAGAAGAATGACTGAAGCTATCCAACTGAAGTGAAATTGGAGGTGTGCTAACGATTGCGGGACGCCGGTGACAGCCATTTGGTCGGTTGACATGAGCCGGGGGAAGTCGTAAAAGTCGGAGTTTTGTTTTTTGGGACATGAAAATTGAAAATTGGGACAAACAGCAAAATGAATTGGAATACGGTTTCAAATTTTAGCCCGGATACCAAAACAGGAGACATCAATATTCCGAGAAACTTTCATATTTCAAAGCCTTTTTTCATGACTTAGTCACTAACTTCCTTCAAAAATCAATGTCGGCTACTAATATTCAGAACGCGATGGCACCATATAGCAGGCTATATTCCGCCAAGTGCATCCCCTAAATAATTAAGTCACTGATGATAAACCATTGTGAAAAGAAAATATTAATCCAGTAAATAAAATATTTGAATCGTGGGAGGAATTTTTTGGTAATTAGACATTTTCAAGCAATGATCGCAAGATAAATTAGCTTCTGCTAATAAAAACATGTGAGAAAAAAATATTTACAAGCAAAATTGGCAATACAAATACTTCTATTAAACTGTAAATTTCTAATAAGTACTATCCTACTTAACATGAAAAGAATTTCTGGGGCTAATTATGCAAATTTTAGGGAGAGTAATATTCCGAAGTATATGTATTTTACTGTTCCCAAAAATGAGGATAATTAAGTAAGTTGCTCTTACATCTATAATATATCTATTATAAGCGGGATTATTGTCAGAAATAAAAGAGTTTCTACCACTTACACTTTGTCGCATGACAACAATAGATATATAAAACCATAAACACAGTAATCAACCCGATGGTCGGTTTAGTAGGTGTTGGTAGAGTTCACTCAGCACTAAGCCCTATATATATATATATACATATATATACAGGGTCGCACCCAAAAGTGGTAGGACTGATTTTTTTACAAGAATTTTATTGACGATATATTTACATCGACTTAATAATCTTCAAAGCATGCTCCTTGAGCTGCTAGACACTTAGTATGACGTTGCTCCCATTCCCCGTACGCCCGCTGGAAATTTTCTTTGGGGATGCCGTTGATGACCCTCGTCGAAGCCTCTTGAACGGCCTTTATCGAGTCAAAACGTCGTCCCTTGAGCTGTCTTTTCATCAGGGGGAAGAATAAGATATCTGGTGGTGCCAGATCGGGAGAATAGGGCGGGTGCGGCAATGTGGCAACGCCGTATTTGGCCAGGAGCTGTCTGACGACGAGCGTTGCCTGTCGGTCGACACTCAGAATTTTCGGCACCATCTTGGCGCACACCTTGCGCATGGCCAAATCCTGTGAAATAATGCGTTGGACGTTGGATGCAGACAGACCCAACTGGTCTGCAATTTCTTCACTGGTTAAGCGTCGGTCTGTGTTCAGCAGTGTCCTCACTGTGTCCACATTCGTGTCGGTTCTTGCAGTCGACGGCCGTCCGGAGCGATGGTCGTCTTCAACGAGCTCCCTACCCTCTTTTAACAACTTGTGCCACTCAAATACTGTGGAACGGCTTAAGGCAGTGTCCCCATAAGCCTGCTTGATCATTCGAGGGTCTCAGTGGCCGTCTTCCCGAGTTTCGCACAAAACTTCACGGAATAACGTTGCTCTAAATTCAGATTCATTTTGTTTTTCGACGCCGGCAAAAAACTTGCTTCACTAAAAACGGTGTCCTCACTCAACGACAGCCCGCAGGCGACTGAGGTTGGTGTCGGTCTGTTGCTAAGAGCCCCCTGCACCTTACCCTGCCAAGCAGACCCCCTCCACCGCTCCGTTCGTGCCAGAGAAAATCAGTCCTACTACTTTTGGGTACGACCCTGTATATATGTGTGTGTGTGTGTGTATATATCTTTTAATAACACATATCGTAAAAGACAAGACGAATACAGAAATGGTGGGAAAGTTGTAACCTTGCTGATCACAAGCGAAAAAAATCCTTGCCTGGGGCTCGAACTGGCTTGTATTGGTTCTCCGCAAATTTCACAATAATTTAGTCATAGTTTCCTCGATAGCTCAAAGAGAATCGGCCCGGAGGGTTTATTATTAGTGGTGTATATATGTGTGTATATATATGTATATATATATATATATATATATATATATATATATATATATATATATATATATATATATATATATATATATATATATATATATATATAAACACACATATATAAACCACTACATAAATATGCACACACACACATACATACACCTGGTTAGGCTAAAAAGTAATGCCCACATGCTTGTAGACCACAAACAAAAAGAGAGAGCAAGATCGGGCAAATAGTACATCGCATAACAATTCTTAAGCTTCAAAATCATATATTTATTTTTCAACGGTCAACGTTAAGGCCAACGCATTTCTCTCAACGAGTAACAAGTTTTTCCATTCCTTCACTAAAAAACTCTTCTGACTTTTCTCGAATACAGGACTTGACAGCTGCCTTCACCTCATCGTCCTAGGTGTAATGATTACCCTTCAGATATCCCCTGAGTTGAGGGAAAAAAATCGGAAGGCGCAAGATCGGGGGAATAAGGAGGGTGAGGAATCATTTCAGATTTCAGGTTTCGCCGAGCCTCTCCAGTTGTGCACGAGGTGTGTGGACGAGCGTTGTCATATTGCAGGATAATTGTCATGAGGCTGCCTTTACCACGAGAAACTCAATGTCGGAGGTGCTTTAGAGTCTGAATATCCTGAGAAGAATTTATCGTTGTCCCTCGATCCAGAAAATCGGTCACATAAACTCGGTGAGCATCCCAAAACACAGTCAGAAGAAGTTTCATCAACAACTATGGCTTTTCCAGGCTCGCAACCACGAAATTTTACTACCCGATGATTCTCAGTAGACCTTTCAACAGCATTGTCACTATAAACAGTCTTTATATGACGATGAATCTCTTTAGGAATCAATTAATCGGTAGTTAAAATTTCGAAAACAGCACGTTGTTTAACTTGCGTTTACCTAGCGCTAGAACACGTAACTATACTTGTGCTTCTCAAAATACACTGGATAAATGAAATGGCCTCAAACCTGAGCATTCATGTTGAGGATGAATGTTACTTTGGCATGCCACCAGGAGTGCTTCAGAAAGTCATTTTGTTTGTGGCCTACAAACATGTGTGCATTAGTTTTCAGCTTACCTTCGTATATTACTCGAACCAGAGCTATCAGGGAAACGTACTTTGAAATCACTGAAATCTGCGGGAATGCATCCTTTTTCCTTATTTCTATTTCCATGTGAATGAAGATTTGTTTTACATATGGCGGGTTTTCGTGTTTGAATGTGTATTTGGCCAATGTGGCTCGTCTTCTTCTGGTAACTTGGCGTGGCACGAAACGCACTGTTCCTATCTTTTATGACGTTGTATGATTAATTTCCTACTGCCCTTACCTCTTATGTGTCGTCTATTTCTCCTTTGGTGGGTGAAACAGCTCCCTAACGCTTAGTCTAAGAATCTCTTAGTCTAAGAATCGGGGCAATGGTTGCATTAACCCCCCGCCGATTTTAGTGTAAATTACGTTTCCTAGATAGCTCTATAGGAATGAGTTAGTATGCTAGCTCATTTGGTTAGAGCATCGGCCCGGGAATTCGAAAGATCCGTGGTTCAAGTCTTCGTCAAGGGAAGATTTTTACACTTCTGACCTGCTCGATTCCGCCTTCGTCACCTCTCCTGTGTTCGTTCTTCACGTGTGTGTTCCTATCTCTTTTCCTTTTATCTCTTTCCATGTGAATACATACGAGTTTTTAGATCTCATATATGTTCTTCCTTTATATGTGTTCCTATACCCTTTCCTAAAATCTATTTCCGTTTTAATGAAAATTTGTTCGCCATACGGCGGGATATCGTGTTTGAATGTATGTATATATGTGTGTGTGTGTATATATATACATATATATATATATATATATATATACACACACACACGCATATGGATGTAGGGGTAGAGCCTATATACCCAAGTATATACCTATATAGGGATATACATGCATACCCAGGGGTAGAGCGGACTACAGACCGGATAGTGCGGTTTCGTTTCCCGAGCAAGCCCTTGTGAGCCCCCTCAGCTTCATCCGGAGCTATGTAATTTTTCCTTCCGAACTATGTGATTTTTCGGGTACTAGATCTTTCTGTGAAACCATAACTGGCCGAGGGAAAGGCACTCTCCCCCCTTCCCTGATGTGTGAATATTATTTAATATGTATTTTATGCATAGCAATTATGATGAGGATGGAAATATTCTATCATCCATTGGAAGCAATAAAGTAAAAGTAAAAAAGTCTAGGGAACAAAAGGATATTCAGAAAATATTTTATTATTTTAAAGGTTGGCAAAATTTCAACCATTCCGTTATTTAATATACCTGTTCGCATTCTATTGCATATTTTTGTAAGTATTTCTGAAAAAATAACGATCATTAAATTAATCAATACAGTTTAGACTGTTGTAAAATGTCGCGTTAGTTTAAAGTAAACATTATTAATTAGGTATATATCATCAAATACCGCAGTGTTTGGTAAAAAAATACTAATTTCTCACTTAAGATACATTTATCCACATTTATTGGTGCTCAAATCACAACTTAGTAAAATCGTAACAAAATATTTTCCATTAATTCTTTTATTTGGAACTACTTTTTAATTTTGAACATAATAGGACCTCCCACCAATCAAGGTACGGTAATCAGTGGCATAGTTCATGAAAGAACACCATAGTATTATTATGTTACCAAATCATTCAGCAATCAACTTGAGGACCAATGTTTTAAACAAATATGCATCATTAATATTGTTTCATATTTTTAATTATTTTTTTTATTCTGCGCTAACTTTTGGTGGTACGAGAATTAATCCCTTTAAATTTTATTTGAGAAACATGTATACGACGTATAATTGCGATTTTAATTCAATGTAAAAGTTGTGTTAACTGTATTTAAGAACATATAACACTATAGCGAAGAGTCGAATTTATTTGGCCATTACCGTAACTAGACAGTTACTTTTTTAAAACATTTCTACCTCTCGCTGGCATCATGGGGTATTTACTATATGGTTGTAAAAAATAAAAATCAGATGCTCCTTCTATTTTTTAAATACTTCCAAATTATAATTTTCTAGAATATTCCTATTAGGAGAATTATATTGAACGTGGAAACTTATGGTCACTTGTTATGGAACTACTCGAGCTTCAATATTCATCGGTGAAACCTCATCGTGGCTAGGATATAATTACAATGTAGGTCACGAAATATAATGGCGAAAGCAATTGACTCATAAATTCTGGTGTGCAAGAAGAGAGGAGGGAATATGGAGATAACGAAACGTTTTTCTTTGCTACTGCAAGAGTGCGGCTTAGGAACAGTCAGGGTAAAAGCAAACAATCGGTTCAAAACACAGGGTCGTTAATGCACGGAAATACGGGAATGTGGACGAATTGCAACTTTAAGAGTGCAAACCGGATTATTTCAGAAGTAAAGGGTTACAGTTTCAGTTTCTTCTTCAATTAATTTTTTATTTTCATGAATTTGTAAGCTTGTGCTTGATGAAACACGCGGGCTAAAAATTCATCCCTTATTGGCAGCTTTGGGATTTAAAATACATCCATCCGTTGGTGTTGCGATATGATTTCCACCTTGATTAAGATGTACTTGAGAATGCAATTGTGATATTGGATTGAAGCGTGATGAGGTATAATTTCGGTTTGAGTAATGTTTCCGTATCAATATCTGATTTTGATGTGAAGCATTTGGAGTTGAGGAGAAAATATAAACAGGTATTTAGTGAACTATCTCTGGAACCAAAGGTACTGATATTTTAAATGAACTTAGGAATGTATGAGTATGTCGAACGTATGGAACACTAATTGGAAATAGTTTATGTTTTGCAAATATAATTTAAACTCTAAAACATCTTGTCTAATCGCACCATATTTTGGCGCAGTTCCCGTTGCAATGACGACATTTTGCAACACAACAACGCCATTTTTTCGGGTTTTTCACACACAGTGTTGACGCACATAATCGGAATCGGCAATCTATGAGTAAGAGTTGGTTGAAAATGATACAGAATAATAGCCATTTAAAAGGATCCAATTGAGTTATTTTAAAATACATCAGAGTAATACTATCAGATTCCAAACTAATTGAATTTGATTGGGTTTTTAGAAATTGGAACTGAATTTACTGGCCAAAGCTTGCTGTTGGGTTAGGGCGCATTTTCGCCATTTCGCATCATCAAGTCGGTTAAATAACATTTTTCGTATTATTAGCATTTTTTTAGAATTAGCGTAGATAAGGTGATGGGCATAGAAATATATAACCTAGTTTCATTGTTACATTTTAATTGAAACAACGGGGCTAAGTGAAACAATTGGGTATAAGCTGGACTTTTTCGGAAGAAAACTTTTTCATATCACGTGCAATAACTTCCCTCATTGGATTCTTGGTGGGGTGGTCATTGTTTATTAGCTAGAATCTGTTATGATACGTACATATTGTAGGTAATATAGGAATTAAATCTGAAATTTTTAGAACCGTAGTTAAAAATTATTGTTCCCTGGGGGCATGGGTGAATAATTGAGCCATGGTATACAAAGCGAATCGCTATGACAACTTAATTATTTGGCATAATGAGAAAACAATAAGTAATTTTCTTTAGAGGTTAAGGCTTAGGTCTACATACATGGTTTGCCCAAATGTAGAATGATATTTTTCCGGTGACGTGGACGGCTGGAGTGGGGCGACTCGTGGCGGGATAGGTGGTGGGAGGTCTTGGGAAAGTAATGCGACTCGCGTTACTTGTCTAAGGGCCGTTAGAGTATGCTGATCACTATAAAACCGGACCCCTGTTTGAGGGTTCCGTATGCCATTTTCGCTGTTGCTTTTAGGTTTAGGGCACTACCAAGAAAATCCTGGTTTTAGATTTTTTTATTAGAAATTTAATTTTGATTAGAAATTGTCCCTTGACTTGCATTCAAATGTGACCTTCTCAGCCAATCCCCTCATCTCAAATCACTTACTCTTCACTCAAAGATTGATTCAATCTAAATCAATTCTTTCCACGTGACATAGAAAACCGCTTTCATACTTCGTGTGTAAGGTACATTCAGTCCAAGTTTCCTCTTGACCGAGTCGCAACTTACCCCATCTCTCTTCGATTGTATTCACAAAAGATTCCTAAAGAACCTTAAACGTTCCTATCCTGGCATATCAAATTTTTGCTTTTATAGAATAGTGCGGAGAGGAGTACTCATATTTAAGCTATCAATTTTCCTGAATAAAGCGTCAAAATTAAATTTTAAACAGACTTCACTAACTACAAAAACTCTCTCCGTCTGAATCCGCAAGCCTTTCAAACCTCATCAACTTTAATGCCATATTACGCTAGCATTCTGCTCGGGCATAAAGATTATTAATCTACGCCACTCTTATTCTATTGTTTCGCCACTCACTATTCAATCATTGTTTCCATTCACCTTTTCAAATAAAACTACAAGGTTTCTATAAAAATTATCGGGAACAACTTTTTCCTTATTTTACGTTGCACCGTCCTTGTACTGCGCAGAATCCGTGGCGGGGGTCTGACCTTCAACATGCAATAAGCATCTGTGGTCGTTCGTTCAGGCAAGATTGTGCTCTTAGTGGACTCCTGTCGAGTGACTCGGTAGAAGCGCAAAATGCAGCGAAATATTGAACAGCGGTATGCTATCAAATTTTGTGTTGGACTGGGGAAATCGACCAAAGGGACGTTGTGCATGATTCACCAAGTATTTAAGGATGAAAGTATGCCTCAAACTGTAATATTAAAGTAGCACAAGTCTTCAAAATTGATAGAACGAGTGTGGAGGAACCCCGCGCAGGACGGCCGTCGACGTCAGGAACCGACGTCAACGTGCAATTTTTGCATGAAGTGCTGAATAAAGACTATCGGTTAAGTGTTTGCATGGTTACAGGTCGTAAAAGCATTGATGAGATGACAGTTGACACGGTTATTATTAAAATTTGGCTATGCGGAAGGTCTACGATAAACTCGTCCCGAAGGTCTTGACGGACCACCAAAAGCATAGTCGAGTGAATACTTGAAAAGACCTTCTGCAACAAGTTGAAGAATACCCCTACTTTTTGGACAACGTAATCACGGAAGACGAAAAATTTATGTTTGAGTACGACCCGGAAATAAAGAGGAAAAGCTAAGAATGGTACACTGCGGCATCACCTCGTCCAAAAAATGCTCGAATGAGCAAATTAAAATGCGAGAGAAAGCCATATTCATCGTTTTTTTCGACGCCAAGAGGGTAAACTAAGGATTTGTACCAGAGGGGCAGACGATGAATGGTGCTTTTTAACCAGAAGCGCTAAAAATACTGAAGGAAAGGGTCAACCGGGAGAGGCCAGCCATCGCTGGAAATTGGAAATTGCATCATGACAATGCACTCAGACAAATCTGCTCCAAGGTAACCGACTACCAGACGAAAAACGGCATCGCGACGATATCCAAGCCTCTACAGTCCCTGGGTATCAGCAAGCTATTTTCTATTCCTGAAAGTGACATCCACCCTCAAAGGACCGCACCATGGGGCCTTAAGTGCCGTCAAAGAAGCTCACACGCGTACTCTTAAGGGCCTTCCGTAATCCGCTTACGATGGAGCCTTCAAGTCGTGGAAAAGCCGTCAGCAAATGTGTCGACGCTCAAGGGGTTTACTTAAAAGAATTTTAAGGCATTGTTAGCAATGTCTTAAATGAGTACATTTTTCCGAATTTTATTCCCATGCAATGTATACAAACGGTGTACATTCGGTATGGCCACATGTTCCTTCAGTTTAATAATCTCTTCTGACTTAGTGAAGCTGTCCAGAACCTCCTTCCACCCTACAAATATTTCTTGGTCAGAAATCCGCCCCTTTGCTATGCAGATGAGTGGAAACATTTGAGTATCCAATCAAGGGACCAACCCCATTCTTGTGCCCATCACTCACATTTGTTTATAAAAACATAGATGTCGTTTGTTGATCTCACGTATCCTTTTATCACATCATTTTTTATTTCAAACCAGTCACTCAATATTCCATTCACTCATATCGAAGGTGAAAGATATAAGGGGATTTTAGCCCTTAACATTAATTACCTTAACATTTTCACGCATCGCTTTTATAGTTTTGTTAGATACTCACCTGATATTTTTTCAAACGCCTCCGCGATTTCGCTCGATTAAATCTAAACAATTCCTTCTTAAAATCAACAAATACACAACACTTTTCTCGTTTATTTGATTTTAAAAATACCTGCCAAATTGCAAAGAGACGATGCGTACATCCACTACCAGGGCAAAAATCCCCTTATATCTTTCACCTTCGATACTCTTTCAATCAACAGTCAAACGGATACTTTTCCCTGGTGAATTCAAGAGAATTTATTTCGTACTATTTGCACTCCATCTTACCATTTTTATCATTGAAGGATGATTAAATTATTATATTTTTTCAGTGTTACATATATCTAGAAAATATTAATTAAAATGCTCGCCCCAACGAGTAATAACAAGTACCTTTTCCCATACATCAAAGTTTTGCCAGATATACCATCTATGCCTACAGTTTTTCCCTCTTCAGAATTTTCACTGCTGTAACAATCTCAGTTTCACTTGAATGCATCAACTTCACTCGGATTATTTTTCTCTTTTATTGGATTTGGCTTTTTTATCATTGTCCACGCTACTGTCGAATAAATCTTTGAAATACTTCCTCCAACAGGTCTTTAATTCGCTTTTTTTCCATAAAATATCACCACTTTCATTCTTAATCGCATTCATTTATTTTGCCTCTTATTGCTTGGCTCTTCCTCCCCATTCCCAAAACAGCTTCTTAATGCCTTCGAAGGCAGTCTATTTATTTTACTTCTGTCTTTCGTATTCTCTCCTCAATTCCTTTAGCCAGCCTTGACTTAATGTATATTTTCTCTATCTAAATAGAATAGAATCTTTCAAGGTTATTTTCCTTTGGTTTCAGCAACCCCTTTACTTATGACCTGATCCTTACGCATGCTATTTCTAACTTAATCATCACAGCAGTTATTACTTTCATTAATCGTACCACGCCTATATTTAGCGAATTCACTAACCAATTTTTTAAAATCATTCCAATCATCACTCTCACATTTCCGTTTCTCATGTCTTGTCCTGTTTCGCCGAATACAAGATAGGTTATCCTCCGGCATGAATTCAGGCCAATGTTAGCTCACATTTTCTCAAGTTGGTTTTCGACCTTTGCTCGCAATAGCTTTTGTCCTCTAATTTCCTTTGCCATTCATTTCGCCCTAGATTTACTATTTAACTTACCAAATAATGGTCTGTTTCACATTCAACACTATTCACTCGAACCGTCGTGTCGTTCACCGAAATCTGGTCACTCATCATGTATATAATAAAATAATTCATGCTCTTAAAATCACCCCTGTGTCATGTATGCAGATGAAAATATTATGCAAACATCATGCATTTAAGAAAAATAATCCTTAAATTGCGCGCAAAAACAATTTTTTTCCAGTTTCGTTTACACGGGCGTCATTAAAACACGGAATCACGTTTTTTCTGGTACCAACCCAACCACTCGTGTCCTTTGACACAATTATTCTTTTACAAGGTCTACACACATCGGAGGCTTACCATAGTTTTCTATGAAACCAATCCTGCAAGCCTGCAAGTCCGGTAAGTTACTG
The DNA here is from genome assembly GCF_022747635.1 of Hetaerina americana. Lineage (NCBI taxonomy): Eukaryota > Metazoa > Arthropoda > Insecta > Odonata > Calopterygidae > Hetaerina > Hetaerina americana. The sequence continues at coordinate 3,831,824 of NW_027287084.1, forward strand.
GAATCCATAACCTGCTACAGCCACAACTCTTCAACTAACCAATTCTGTAGAAACCAAGAGCCACCACGTCGAAGTACTAAACTACGAGGGTCATCCGGAAAGTAGTACCCGTTCGTGAAATAAAGACACAAAAGTAAATATTAACAAACATAAAAAATTTTATTTGAAAGAGGATACTTTAAACTACTTCTCAACATAATCTCCAAGCAAATTAAGGCATTTGTCATAACGTGTGACAAGTTTCTGTATTCCTGCTGCATAGTCCTTCGCCGCCAGCTCATTGAGATACGCGAGGGACCCATCTTGCACAAATTTTTGCATAATGCAGATGGTGTTTAACAATTTCATGAACAATTGTTCGAGAAACATTGGGAAAATGCTCACAGATGTCATCAATTGTGACGCGCCGATCGTTCCTCACGAATTCGTCAACTGAGCTCACCAGTTGGTCTGTAATGACAGACGGTCTCCCCGAACGCTCATCGTCGTGTGTGTTCCCCCTCCCCATGTTGAAGTTGCGACACCACCGCCGAACAGACGACTCGTCCATTACATTGTCTCCATACACCTCCTTTAATTGGCGATGAATATCACATGGGCGAACGTTTCTTGCATTGAGGAATTTAATCACTGCCCTCACTTCACAACTGGCGGCGTTCTCAATTTTTTTAAACATTGTAAACAATCACAGAAACAACACAGGCAATGCTAGCGTCACGCAACTTGGCTCAGAGAAGGCAGACAAGCCACTGAAGCTATCTGACCTCGTCCAGCGGCTACTCGCGTCGTCAGCACTTCATGCGGCACGAACGGGTACTACTTTCCGGATGACCCTCGTATATCCTAGGTGCACTCACATATTCTAATTTAAGAATCAAGCCTGCACACTGGGCGCCGTGCTTACTGTCATGCACACCACACAATAATAGGATGCTGTTTCATTGATAAAAAAACTCAAAAACTCTGCACTTTGTTTTACAAAAAAGGCATATACTCTATACCTGGCAATCATTTCGTTGCCCACCTCGCACGTACTGCAACAGTCCATGGAAAATTACCATGCCTGTTTCTTGATGGGACCCTCTTATTATGGTCTAAGGAGGCTTTTTGTTTGTGAGAAAAAGTAATGGAATACCGGGTGTACATGTTTATCAACCTTTGCTATCTTGTGTCACGTGCAGCTATCACTGATAATGGTTATGAAAACAAACAGGTAATTTTCCCGGGTTTTAGCCAGCTTACCAAATGCAAAATCAAGATCTAGTGATACATCAGGCCCTCTATCGCTTTTCTAAACAAACTTGCATCCCTTCCGAAGGGACGGCTTGATAATGCTTTATATTGTATCCTTTTCCCTTCCACTACGGAGCATGTGAAGTTTACGGGAATAATAAAACGCCTGCACTCAACAGTGGAATTCATTTCTCGTTTAAATTTTAAAAAATATTTTCTTAAAATAATTCATGCAGCGTGATTCTTCATATTCAAAGGTGTTTAAAAAACTGTCAGATCACCATGCGTTTCATATTAGGAGTCTTACGCAATGTGTATGTTGAAAAAACAACGCTTTTTGATTTTGAACGTTATCAACAGCTGTACTCACGTCTAAGCAGAATAAAATTCCAGAAAATCTAATTTTTGCCTTAACTAATAAAAATTAACTTATATAAATTTCTCCAAAGAAAACTCTGTCAAAATAAATTACGTATTCGTTTGTTCCGTAAAAAATAATAAAGTCATGACGCGAAATAAATGAATCCGTGGCACAATGCTCTTACGCCACGGGTGTTTCCTTATAATAAGTGTTTTAAAAATGAGCATTTTTAAAATATCACTAATTTGAACACATTTTAATCTTTCCAAATGATATTGTTGCCTCGTATTTTACATTCTAAGAGAACTTTTACTGATATACTTGCCTATGGCGACAGAAAAGCTACAATGAAAAAATACTTAATTTTTGGAAAATTTAAGGTTATTAAATCTTGTAAATATGCATTAAAATCTTTTCTAGAATACGAACAATTTTTGAAGTTATTGGTGAGTGTTCTGAGGATTTTAACAGATATCAGTACGTTACCCCAAGGAAAGTCAATTTGGAATATTAACATGTGGAAAATGGTAGAATTTTTCCTTAAAATGATGAATATTAACTATTATAATTTTAAATTTCATGGAAATACTTACCAAAAACCTCTTGCAATATTGGTTTATTGAAATCGCTTTTTGCGAAATATACTAATAATTCTTAGCACAAAGTTCAAAATTACCTACCCCTTTTTTTTCTTCCTTCTTTGACCGATTTCCCTTAGTTTTCCTTCAATTATAAGAAAAATGTTGTAAACTGGGATTATTAATATGCCACTGTGTCTAATTTTGAGGTGAAACTATGTCAAAAAGCAGTGCTTTTAATTTAGAGTGATTTCTTCAAACAATATGTAAAATACCTGCGAATTATTTCTACAGTCGTGTCAAATTTCATCTTATCATATTAAGAGATAGCGCTAAGGTGAGTTATACATACTAGCATTAGGAGAGTAATTCAAATGTCATTCTCCCCTTTTAATCGGTGTCTAGCGCGAGTGTTCGGAAACGTTACTTGTGCTGACATCTCTCACCGAGGAAGCGAACTCACCCCAGAATCGAGTATCAGTTATTGCCGATGGTGGCAGCACTATGCAGAACGTTATTCTAGTTGGGGGGCGGGGGCTTACAACGCCAGATTCGGCGGTCATTCTGTTTTATCTTTATCTAAAGGCTATTTTAATGCTGCGTATTAAAATCATTCCTGAATAAAAATTATCCTACCATAATAAAACGTGAAAAATAAAATATACTTGATAATATGTGGCTATACATGTGAAAACGATTCGAAATTTTATCTAAACCAGTATGCATCTTGGTATCATTGTTTGTGCTCTAAAAAAGGTTCCAGAAACAGCCAGCAAAATGAATAAGAATAATGTCTAACGCATAAGGAAATATCGGCCTTTTCCTGAACCAATCCAAGACTCAGAAAATACAGATTCCTTAGAACATACGTGGGCATTTTGTTTTGTCAATTTGCCGATGTGAACCATCATGTGTACTAATATGATTAGGTCAAAGTAAAAAATATCCTGAAAATATCCTGAGAAAAATCCTGAAAATATCCTGACAAAAATATCCTTTCCACTGTCCTTTAAGGACAAGTGCATCTTTCCACTGTCCTTTAAGGACAGTGGAAAGATACATTGTATTCTTAATTTAATTAGCATTAATTTCCACAAAGTTGAGCCGGGAACAATTAAATCTCTCTTTCACTTAGAACGTCAAAATTTTGCGCCCGACTGACTGAGTGAAATTTATTAATTCTGTTTTTTTTTGTTCTAGTTCACCGGTTATGGGTATATTATTGATGAGTGCTGGAATGATACGCTACTATACTTCAAATATTTAACAAACAAGACAAAATATCCTTAATTTTCATTATAAAAATGTCTAATAAACCTTGATGTTTGAAATAAATTGGAAGGTAGACCTTGATAGGTAGGGTAAGGTTGACCGGGAATCTCAAGCCTATTAGACGTGTTTCTATAGATTATGGCACGGTTAACCATATTCACATCGATGGGAGGGGAAAGTTTCTTTCCCGGTGGTGCATGCAGTTTCACATGAATTTCTAACGCACAGAAAAATGTACCCTTGGATTTTGTGATAGTGCCCACAATAGTCTGCTAATTTTGTAGCTGTAACCTATTAACCTCAAATCAGTAGCCAACGGTACCTCGTTATATTCGGAACAGCATCGTTGGTTTTCTATCAAATTTGACCTGAATGAAGACCGTAGAACCGCAAAACAATAATGGAAACCGCGACATGGTATTAACACACTGTCCTAATTACGCCGTATAATGAACGTTGAGTTCTTTATGTAGTAGCCACTGTTACTTTATGTTTAGGATTAAGGCATTGATTTAGAAACTCATTAAAAACACTTAAATTTCAGCAAAACATTATATTCGGCGTTGGCCTATCTACCTATGAAAGGTAGGTTTTGGCTCGTCTTTAACTACTTTTTCTTATTACGTATCACATGGTCTTCCTCTTAATGGCCCAAAATTATTTCCACCTTCAGTTCTACATTCGTCTCACGTGCTTTTTGCCTTCGTACCGTCTATAAACCTCTTCCTTATACTATTCCCGAAGAATAGGTCTTTCTTCTCTCTCATGTCTTCCTTTTCCGATAGAAATTCATGGAAATACACATGATAGCATTGAGTAGACATGTTTTCTCCGCACATAAAATAAATCAATAATATCAAATTAGGAATGCCTGCCACTTTAACCAGAGTCATTCAAAATTTTATATTTTTTTCCTTTAAGGAGTCATCATACCATGTTTTTTAGTATCTAAACTCGCCGGTTTTAAAGAAGTTTTTGATGCATTTATCTGTCATTATCTTCATTCCTTTCATCGCTTAAATATTCCTTCAATCCACATTTGAATTTTATCTGCACATATTTAGGGTCTAATGCTATTTCCCGAAACCTGTTTGATTTTAATTCACGGACAAATCTTTAATGGGTATATTTAATTTATTAGTGACTGTATTTTATTATATATTTATATTTACAGGGATGGTTCTTTTAGCACTACCATATCCACTGCATGAAGGTGTTTCCGTTTTTTGTTTTGTTCATTTTTCCCATGTAGCTTTTTCTCCTGACTATGGAAATCCATTTCAATTTTAAAGGCATATGCAGAATTTTAGTATAAGAGTTAAGCAGATTAAGACTAAATTTGGGACTAATTTGTTTTGAGATGACTATTGTTAATCAATATACGTGCCTTAATTAAATTGTTATTTCTTAAGTATTTGAAGCGATCTTAATTCTTATATTTGCGGAAATTTAATGGAATGCTAGAAAATTTATTTCGTATGAATTTACTATGGATTATTATTTTATGATCTAATTGTCTAATAACTTGATAATCTGCAGTTCAATCCTGTGAATGATGATACAAGAACCATAATAGACAGGATAGAAATAATTGTTTTAATAAATCCATCGAGGTAATAAATGCTTCAAGTTCTAGAATACTTGTCACTTCCATTCGTTTTGGCCAGCTTTACATTGAGCGATATAAAGCTGGCCGGTCAATTATGGCAGTGATTGGTCAATAATGACTAATGGCCAAAGGCAATGACCAAACCAAGTTTTACTGTGATTTATTGTTGCAATCAATTTCCAAATTCATGTGTCCGGAACTTTCCTCTCACTAGTATTATTCGAGATACATTTGAAACTACCTTTGATAATTTAAGTTTGGAGTACAAAACCCACTGTCTACGTAAAAGTTAGCTACTAATTCTAAAAAGCACGACAGTGATTACTACAACAGAAGAATATCGAAAAGTAAAAATAATAAACTATTACCGAACAAAACAAAGTTATTAACCCAAAGGTTGATATGATAGGCATAGCAGGAGAGGGTAGAGTTCATCTAGAACTGTGAAGTACACACGTTAGGGTATTACAGGGTCAGGGCTTCTTTCCATGCGTCGCCTGTGGTTCCTAGGTTACCCAGGCTGTTATCCGACAAATTATCCAAATTAAGAGAAGATTAGGGGTTCCAGAGATGTCATCCGGGCCTTTTGATCGGTAATCCTATGCTCCATTCACTGAATCAACTGTATTTTTATATTTATCTAAATAAACTCTTCCGCATACCCGCAATAATGTTTATGCATTATTACTATCTCGTAATTATAACTATGAGGAAGTATTATTATGAATACCAAAGGTTATTTTGGCGAGGTCTGGTATTGATTTCGTGGAAGTAAAAGTATCGAAAAGAAATGCGTAATCAGCCTAGTATTTCTTTTCTTGATGGGCACTTCCATTGCCATACAGCAAAAACTCTAGTAATATGAGCGTTTCCATTCTCTCGGGAGTCTTCAATGTTGGCCGTTGCTGATCTTGCTAATCAAGTGTCGTACCCATCAGTATGGTTGAAGAAAAAATCCACTGTTAATCTTCTTTCGCTTTAGAAACTGTCGCGTCAAGCTGCTCCAGCGGTTATACTTTTTTATAGGTTGGCTACGAATGTTCGAATTATGTCCACCACCGGTCCTCTGAAGTGACCGAGTATATGCACTTCATATGATTTCTAGATCGCCGGTCTAATGTAAGTCCCACCTTCCGTTTTAGGAAATGAACATATGAATTAAGGACAAAAGCGCTGACAAATGTGAAAGATATGTCCCATTGCAAATCGTAGGGAAGCTAGTAGAATTTTTACGACTAGCCTTAGCAACGTCTCCGTCTGCAGAAGATCATAAACAAGTAGTATGTACTTTAAACGTTCGTGCACTTTAAGACTTGTACTTTTAAATGAGAGAGAATTTGCTTTTCGTCTTAATGGGATAAAGCATCAAATCTTTGTCTCAAGGATTTTATGTTAAATGTCCAATGAACGAATTGTATTGCAATGCAACATTTCAGAGTGTAAAAATGCCTTGACCGGGATCCCGGTCTGAGATTGAAACTATGAAACTCTGAAATCGTTGCATTGTAATGCGTTTTAACGGATGACTCCGACAAAAGTTACTGCTGCGCCGTCTCCCGCAGTTTCTTGGAATTGTGTTTTGCCTTGAATTATTAAATTTTAGCAAAATCTTCGCACGGAAACTAAAAAAATACAATTTGGCATCGATTATAATCCTTTTGAGCAATATATATATAATTTGTAATCGTTGACACAAGCAAACAAATCCTAAGGTTATTTTCCGGTCAGATTCTACTCAAGTTGTTATCTTGTGATTAAGTAACACCAATACAAAGTCATTCAGTCCACTGGACTATTTTACTCTTTCAATTTGGTTATTATATGTATCATAAATAATATTCTACGTTAACTTAAAATATGTTCTTGAAAATAGTAAATGGATAATAAAATTTACGCTTCAACTTTTTAAATATTAAATATTTTTGAATCGATTCTCTTTTGGGTGGAATAGATCAAGAGATTACATACAATAAAAACCTAGAATATATTAAGAAAACGATGTATATGAAAGAGACTCATATGGAGGATATACAATATTGAAAAAACTATTGATTTTATATACTTCAATTTGTTTTGTTTATTACTTCGAGAACAATCCCTCTGTTCATAACCCATGAAATACGACTTTTGCATTCACCTGCAATACGCTTAAATAATCGCTCATGCCTCTAGTATCAGAGTATTTACCTTATTTATTAAGGTGAATGCTGTAATCTCATTCATTCTTCTTAATATTATCCTTAAAGAACGCTATAATGAGAGAGATTTTAAATATGATGGGGAAAGAAAGAAATTTACCTGGGGAAATAAGTAAAAGACGCAGAAAATGGTCAAAGTAAATATTGAAAGATAGAGAGGTAGAGGTATGTTGAAGGCCACGATAGCCCGGAGAAAATTCAGCAAAATGGGGTGGAAAATGGCATTAAATAGGTTTATAGAAGTTATGAAGAAAATGCAAACAAAATAATTTAGGACAAAATAGTAAAAAGTCATTAGGGGCACTCGAAAACCTACCTTTAGATAGATAAAATACCTTAAATAAAAGTGAAACATTTCCCAAACGTTTTGAATATATTTACTTGGCCAATATGGCAAACTGTGTACTACTTTTTATCGTGGTTCAGAGACTAAGATCTTTGTCACATAATGCAGGTAAGTTCCAAAATCTTTGATTCAGATCAATGCTCATCCTAAAAATAGCATCACAGAACAGCCTTCAATCAACACCTAGTTTTGACTTATTTACTGGTTGTTCAGTAAACCTGCATTTAACAATATATTAATAGCTGAAAATAAGCTTTTTAATTAAGGCCTCTGAGAAAAACTGATATGGCAACGGAAATTAACAGGGGTATTTTAACGGAATACATTCTTACTTTCGCCGCAGAGTGGGGTCTTCCCTTAAGCTTCCGTAAAAATAGCTCACATCAGAGTCAAGGCTACAAAATAATAACCAATATTCATTTTCATCTTAATTAGCCACACATAAGAAAGACTTACGTACAATTGAAGTCTTCCCATTTCAGTCGTCAACTGTCCAGCACTCTCCATGAAGGAGGGCACACTGAGCTACAATTGTCGCAATTCATTATCAAGGTGTTCATGAAAATTAAATAAAAATATGTAAACCGTGGAAGATATCGATTGATGCTTCCTCAAAGTAATCTTTAGACTCTTATGCCAACACCACTGACAGACAAGAATAGTCAAAACCGTTCATGGTCATGCAGCCAGTTAATAGAATCAACAGCTGCAAAAATATACAGAATATGAGCAAATATTTTCCTTGGTCGTTTGGAGTGTAGATACGGTGGAGTAACCAAAAGAAACAATAAGGGGAAATAAAAATTGTCCTCAGTCTTAGTTTTAATTAGTAATCTTGTAACAAGAACCCATACAGTCGCCCAAGGAATGATACCATAAGATTAAATTAAACTGAAGCAGTCCTCGTGACCCAATAATAATTTTCTCGAAGGGGAGTCTCGTCTAATTCCCTACGACGAAAACATGGACACACCTCAGTTTTTGGATCTTATTTCTTCTGCACAAGGTCAAAAAAATCTTAAAGAATACATCTAGATGGATTTCTATAACATAGTAGAAGATAAAGATACAAAGAAAATTTTGAAGCAATATATTTGTGAAGATGCAACAGCATATTACACCTTCAACTCATCTTATTAATTTCAAATTAAATTACGCTAAACTTTCATATAGCGTATTTTATAGGATACATTAAGATATAAATAGAAAAGTTATTTATTTGTTTTTCAACAACCAGAAACGTCGCTACTTAAAGATCAAATTTAATTCAGGAAATTATTTCCAAGAAAAATGAATGCAACGGTTGTCGTGGTCGGCCTGTTCAATTATTATCTGAGTTATTCATCTCCCTAAAATTATTGGCTAATGATAATTCCAAATAATTGCTTTAATATGGAATATTTGAGTGATATTAATTTATAAATTAATATTGAGAACTAACCTTCGTACGTACGTACGGCAATCAGTAGTGTACGAGACAACCTGTAGTCAGTGCAATTGAGGGACTTCCAATGCCTTAGTAAATTTCTGACACAGTTAAATGTCTATTCATATTTTCACATTGCGTCATTCTTCATCACTATAGTATGAGTAATAAATTTTGATTAAAATATTCTCCAGCTCATGAGACATTGTTTCAGGGGTATTAAAATAATCGTATAGCCCAATAGAGGAAACTGAAATTTTATGACAGTTGTGCACATAGTTGAACAATGAATTGAAGATCATCCATAATCTAATGTTTAAACCCATAAACAGCAATCAACCTGTCATATTGGTTCTTCTTCTTACGAATAACGAAGCCAAAGTGAAAACTATTTCATTAATGACCATATGGTCATCGCCATAGTGATGTTTCAATTTCAGGTACCTAGTGTTTCAGGCTCTAGGTTGTAAAAAATTATTTTTCTACTCAGTTCCCTAGCACATGACTTATTCCACTAGGAACGTTCGTAATAATAATATATAATACATATTCGTTGCTTTGGTATCATTTATATTTAGGTAAAAAGGGAACTAGTAAATAAATGGCGATAATTTGAGAGGGAAATGGAAGTGTGGATGCGGACATCCGAAGTAGGGAGTTGGGGTATTACTTCGGATGTTTCTTTATTTGAACGGGATGAGGTGTAGAAGTTAAACGCTAAGAAGGGAGAGTGGGTTGTAAAGAACACCGTATTCATACAAGTGTATATTGCTTTTCTTGTGTGCTGTTTTTTTCAGTCTGTTTCACTATTTATAATTATAATCCAACACATCCAGCCTGCAGACATTCGATTTCATGTAAAGGAAACGAGGTAAGCTTGGGTTCATCTCTAATGGTTTCCTCATGCCTGTTTTCAATATTTCTCTCCGTCTGACCTGAATAAAGCATTCCAAAAGAGTCGTATTTCAATTTATATACTCCAATTTTTTAACGTCGTCGAATTCAATATTCACAATTATGAAAAATTTTGAAAAGGTTTTCCGTGCGATGAAAAGCTATTGAGTTTTATTTTTGGAAGAGTGGTTGATAATTTGATGGGACATTTTCTATTTGGAATGTATTTTACATAATTTTCATTGATGTGTAATGAAAAATGTTTTCAACGAGGTTATATCTGGAATGAATGTCTTCTTTGATCTGTCATGCATCAATCTATTCATGCGGGAGACATTAAGGAAGCGTGTTTTATAATATCTATTTTTATATGATACTTCATCAGAATGCTAGAGAGAGTAGTTGATAGAGCTGCTTACATCCGTTTATAATGAAATACCTCAAAGCTTTTTGCCGCGCTAGTCATTGAGTGCACTGAGAATTTGCTTTTCAATTGAAGCGAGTTGTATTGCATCAAAGTTTGTTTCGGAGACGTCCAATTATTCCTGACCAAATTTCTTTTTAATCGAGTGAAGGAGTCTCTACAATATTGGGAACACTAAGTGATATTTGATGGACAATAGTTACAGGATTAGATTAATTATCGACCCATCAGCCATTTATTCACTTGATCAAGATACCCAGGTTTAACGTAGTGGCTTATATTGCATAGGACAATGTAGAAAGGGGGGTCTCAGAAGTACCCGACCCAACAAAGAAAACCCAAATATTTAGGCAAAAAATGTATTTGTTTTTCAACATGATCTCCTTTCATCTCTATGCACTTTTTCCTGTGATGTTCAATGAGTTCGATACTCTTTTTATAATAAGAACTGTCTTGCTCCTAAAAATAGGCTTTAACTGCCGGCATCAATTTTCAACGGTTGAAAAATATTTCACTACCGAGCAATTTTTTCAAGTTTGCGAAAGGAAAATAGTCCGATGAGGCTATCTGGCAAATGAGGTGCATAAGGTAGCAATTTACACTTTAATTCATGAATTTTTGCAATTGCCTTCACGGATTTGTAAGCTGGTGCATTGTCGTGATTGAAACAACACTTTCTTCTTAGGCAAATTCGGCCGCTTTTGCTTGATTTCTTCGCTCAAGCATTGCAATAAGTTCGCATAATACTCGCCGTTGATAGTTTTCCCTCTTTTAAGATAGTCAATAAAAATTATCCCACGAACATCCCAAAAAATAGACGCCTTGACCTTGCCTGCAGATGAAACGGTCATCGCCTTCTTTGGAGGCGAGTCTCCCTTTTGAACCCATTGTTTTGATTGTTCTTTTGTCTCGGGTGTGAAGTAATGGACCCACGTTTCATTCATTGCTATGAAACGGCGCAAAAATACTGCTTTGTGGCCGTGAAACATTGCTAAAGACTCATTTGAAATGCCAACTATAAACACTTTTTGAAATGCCTACTATGCCTGAGAGCTCACGCACTTTCGGTCAACGATCATCCAGTCTCTGTCGATTTTCTTCCCAATTTTTGGAGCTTTCACTTCATTTGGTCAATCAAAACGATGCTCGTCTTGACAACCCGTACGGCCTTGTTTAAACTCTGCAACTCAATATTTTATTATAGTAAACGAAAGAGCAGACTTACCCAGAGTAGAATCCAGTTCAGCTTTTATATGGGTTGAGCTGAGGCCTTTCAAATAGAAGTATTGTTAACATAACGATGACCAAATTTCTCCATTTTCACAAATTCACTGAAAACGTTCACTATTGATGGCTGTCAAACAAATACTATACAACGTAGCGTCTTCAAACTTGAAATGTATGCTTTATTGATTGCGTACTTTCAAATACAGTGATATTTTAAAACAACTACCGCCAACTCTAGGCCAGGCCGAGTACTTCTGGGCCTTCCCATGTATCTTCACCACAAGAACCTTAATTCCTGTCTCGTTTACGTTGTTTTCATTAATCTTGAGGCATTCGACTAACATTAGGGACGATACACCAATGCTATAAAAATATTTGTCAATAATTATAATTTCACGGAAAAATGAATGAAGACATTAAAGGTAGACGGATCTGGTCCCACCTAAAATGTGTTTTCCAACTCAATGAACTTTGGCATTCGAGTGTCAGCGCCTTGTATTTAGGTGTTGAATATGGCTTGTGATAACTTGTCGTTTACAAAGTAGAGAATAAGCCCACTATATGTCCGTCATTCAAATTCTATGATACCAAAGATTGGTTCAAAGGACGTACTCTAAAGATGCAAAAAAGTAAAGAACTCTCTAAGAGCTTATGTAGCAATCGTTCAGCTCATTTGCACCACTTTGGGTATGTGAGGAATAACGTTAGGGTGGGGTATAATGATTACGAAGGAAACTGTAAAAAATATTTTATGAAAAGCTCATTGTTCTAATGACGAGTGGCAGGATTTTTTCTCTGATTTCCCTTCCAATGGGCAAAGGACATATTATCATACATTTGGTCGTCAGTATATCACTTGATTACGCATAATATATCTTTATATGCCGGTAAAATCATTTCCATATGAGAAATCAGTGGTGATATATTGTCGGGGAAGCAATGGTATCCAAATTAGGTAAATGATGCTTACTCTTCGATTATCTTGTGGGAATCTACAAACGAATAGAAAGGGACAATCAGACAGGGAATCAAGATAAAGTTATTTAAGAATTTTTTTATTGAGAAATGCCAAATATATTATTTTTTTATAATCTAAGGTGAATGTTAAAATGCTGTCAGTCAAAAATCAGCTATATAATTATTCCAAAAGTTTGGGCCACATAGAGGCCTCTCCGAGAGAAACGTTAAGATGCGTAAATATTAAACATTTTGGATATAGAAGTCGGTTCAGTCACCTGAGTCACCATTCGTTCTGCCAGTTATTCCGGTCACAATAAATCTTACTGCTTTGTATGAAGGCGGCGTTGTCCCAAGGCACAACCCAAGATATGCACCTTGTATCCTAAAATTAGTAGAAAAATAATCTATCCACTGAGCTACAACAATCCAGTAATGTTTTGTCAGTATGTTCAAATATTATTTTTTAATAGCATGCAAAAGCTACTTATAAATGACAGAAGTTTCTAGTTCAAGTCCAACATGTACTTGCTACTAAACCTTCTGAGTTATGTACAAATAGATTGCAAAGGCTGCACTGTCTCGGGTTTCAACGCATTCCCTGTGTTTGCTGGCAATAATTTAGTCAGGGTTCAAGTCCGAGAGCCTGCCTTTGTGTTTTAGCTGATAAACGTTCAGTGGCATATTGGCGACCTATTGGTCAACAAAATAACAAATAACGCGCCTTAACTCGATATATTCACGAAATTCACGTTCTTATATAATTTATCATCAATTAAAATCATGAAATATTATTTCACACACAACTCCGTGATAAAGGCTGAGTGCAAAATAAAGATGTTTTGCTCCTTTTTTACAATAGTTGCTCAACAAACTTACAACCCTAATATAATATGCGTTTTTCGTTCAACAAATTTTATTGTAAAACATGGTAAGGTTATCGTTTATTTCTTCTATCACAAATTTCCGAATTTACAAAAACACTCTTGAATCGATCTCTGCATTCGTTCCTAACCGTTTTTCAGAACGAATTTCTCCTCTGTGGCATTCGACGGAACCGAAACCAACTTAACCCCAATTGAGTTGAACCCAGTGCCGCAAGCAGAAATCCGATTTGTCAGAAAACTCATTGATTCTCCCTGATCCGCTCTTCTTTCCTCGGTCCTTCACCCGTTCCGACGACTCTGTACTCGAAAATTTACAAATGATCATTCTTTGCGTATTCGTCCTAAAATTGAGACTCCTTTTGGATTGGATGGTAGCTCACCTGTTTCACTCAGATCCTCCGAATAGCTCTTCCTCAGTCAAAACCACTAACTTCTCGCTCACCCACTAACTCTCTCCCTCAAGGAAAATTTCATACGTTAGATGAGTTGGAAAGATAAAATGGGAGTTCTCCATTTATACTTACCTAAGTAGAGTGTGCCTCCCCTTCGTGAAGAATGGAGCGAACTTCAAGTCAAACGAGGTCTTTCCTTCAAGAGCAAATACCGATAACTGGGAACGAAGAAACGTATTTGTACACGTACCGTGGCAGGTAATGAGATTGCAACCAGGAGAGCCAGTCAATCGCTTTGGTATTTAAAAAGAGAAGCCTCTGAGTCAAATGGCCTGAAAGGTCCTTTGATAATACCCTTGACGATGGAGAGGACGATATTCTCAAAAATGTTTTTGATTTCACATTTACGGGGGAACGTGATTTAAACTGAATCTGCGGGGGGTTTATGCAACCAAGTTCCCCGACTCTTTGGCCAGGAGATGGCGTTTGGTAGCGGTTTCACCCAAAAACAGACAAATAAACGGCAAAAGGAAAGAAATCATACGAAGTCAGTTTTCGTGTTTTAATGTCTATTTGGTTAATGTGGCTCGTCTCCTTCTCCTGGCTATGCGTGCCACGAAACATTCTTATTCTATTCTCTTTGACGTTGTATGATTGCTTTCCTACACACGTTTCCTCTCGTGTGTCGTCTATTTCTCCTTTGGTGTGTTGAACAGCTCCCTAACTCCATCTCCCGACAAAAGAACCGGAGCACTTGGTTGCATAATCCCCCTGCAGATTTCAGTGTAAATTACGTTCCGTTGCCAGTGATGATATGGTAATGATTTTGGAGATGCATTAATTATTTAGCTTAAAAAAAGAACAAATTTCAAAGTTCACTTGTATTTGAAAAAGTTAATTTCATGAATTAAATAAAAAAACACGCTCATTATCTACACTGAAAATGATACATTTAATAATTTTCGAATCGAAAAGAAACATTTGTTATAACTTCAACCGATTTTTTCATCATTGTAACCATTACATCAAGAGCCATCATAATATTCTCTGTTAAGCCTAAAATAGTTTTATTAGCTGCAACATCACATTTGTGATTGATATATTTGGAGCACATTTCGTTGAATCTCAGTCAAGGACCAATAAGATGCTATAAACACAGGGTTACAAACAATGTTTCCATTAAAATGTCAGCATTGCTCTTAAGAACATATTTTTGAAATGGGATTGAAAAAACCAGGCACATCAATTTTGTCCTACTTATGAAATCTTTAGAAAAAACCAGTTAGGTGTGCAAACGAATCGGTCCACTAGTCCAAATGTTTTTGGCGGCAACTTAACTTCATATAGAATCCAAACTCATGTTAGTTAAAATGATTTCCCCGGTAAATCTGATTTTAGTCACAAACACGGGAAGCGGTGGTGAGGGATGAAGCAGACTTCTCGCTATCTTGTAACTATTGAGTTACTTCTTAATGAACATGTTGATTAACATATGGATGTTTCAATCCTAGTTTTTGATCCTCAGATGTGTTTATTGTTATACATTTGTAATTATAAGATCATACATGAATGCTATGAAGGTTATATACTCTCCAATTGGAATATAGTGTTTGCATTTGTATTCAATTCAAGCACATAAATTTACAAAACAAAATAGGTAAAAGTTGTAATTGAAGAAAGATCCGTACTCCATTAAAACACCTTCTTAATATATGATGCCACTTTATAAATATTAGAATTATCATACCTTAGCATTTGATCAAATTATTATTTATCATAAAAAAGAAAACAGCCATAGCTAAATAATATTTAAAAACTATATTTTTCCGCAGTAATTAAGTTTATATATTTAAATTAGTTTCAATATTTAAAAAATGTACATCTGATTTAAAAAATAAGTCTTTATTTTAAGGCGAGATTTAGACTGTGATATATTCTCCTTATACGGGCATCGTCTTGAGTTATTCTAAACCATAGACAAATTTCAGAGAAATAATAAATGTATGTCCTTTCCGTAGTTTCAAAATACTTTCATTCTACGAGGGTCATCCGGAAAGTAGTACCCGTTCGTGCCGCATGAAGTGCTGACGACGCGAGTAGCCGCTGGACGAGGTCAGATAGCTTCAGTGGCTTGTCTGCCTTCTCTGAGCCAAGTTGCGTGCCGCTAGCATTGCCTGTGTTGTTTCTGTGATTGTTTACAATGTTTAAAAAAATTGAGAAGGCCGCCAGTTGTGAAGTGAGGGCAGTGATTAAATTCCTCAATGCAAGAAACGTTCGCCCATGTGATATTCATCGCCAATTAAAGGAGGTGTATGGAGACAATGTAATGGACGAGTCGTCTGTTCGGCGGTGGTGTCGCAACTTCAACATGGGGAGGGGGAACACACACGACGATGAGCGTTCGGAGAGACCGTCTGTCATTACAGACCAACTGGTGAGCTCAGTTGACGAATTCGTGAGGAACGATCGGCGCGTCACAATTGATGACATCTGTGAGCATTTTCCCAATGTTTCTCGAACAATTGTTCATGAAATTGTTAAACACCATCTGCATTATGCAAAAATTTGTGCAAGATGGGTCCCTCGCGTATCTCAATGAGCTGGCGGCGAAGGACTATGCAGCAGGAATACAGAAACTTGTCACACGTTATGACAAATGCCTTAATTTGCTTGGAGATTATGTTGAGAAGTAGTTTAAAGTATCCTCTTTCAAATAAAATTTTTTATGTTTGTTAATATTTACTTTTGTGTCTTTATTTCACGAACGGGTACTACTTTCCGGATGACCCTCGTATAATGAGTGATGAAAATGTATGGTTTAAGTAGCACGCATCACGCTTTTCACATTGACATATTTTTAAGGATCTCATCAATTAAAATTATCCATTTTATCGATATGATTGCTGCTACTTGTTGATTTTCGGAGCGGATCGGTGACAAACATGTATTTAGTGCAGCACCCGTTAGTTATGTCTTCCCACACACCTCCTCATTCTTACCCATGCTACCTATCATGTTAAGGTGGCTGCTTGCAATCATGATGAGTAGAGCATTGGAATACTGCTGGGAAGATCCAGGCTCATGTCGGGTAGATTTCCCTGGACCCTGATATCAGTAGATACACTTAGATTTTTAATGCAATCAGAAACTCTGAGAAACCTGAGGTAATACAGAAATAGGATACGGTCATTGTATACAGAACCTGTGAAGTTCTAATAACCAACGACTGAGTACCAAGATCGGAAAAATCGGAAGCAGCTTAACAGAAATATATTCGGTTAGGCCCATGTTATACATCATCCAGTATTTTTTGTGCAAATTATGGATTTAGGGGTTGAATGGGATCGTGAAAGCGTTTTTATTCATTGTTGAAAAATTAATTTAGAGATTTTTTCAAAAGATATTATACATTTTAAAATCGACCCAAGTCATGCTCCTATATACTCTTATATATTTGACTGTTTCCACGTGTCCTTTACCGACATTTATGCGCTTGATTCTGATACATATTTAAAAAAAAATTTTTTTAATAAACTTAACCTTGTATCTATTAACTCTCCATTGGGAGTTACCCTAAATTGGTGTTTCTTTTTTTTTAACATGAAATTTACAACTTTCATGTCTTCGAACAACTTTTTCTGCACCTCTTTTATTGAATTCCAAAGGCTTACCAATTAGTAACTATCTTGATACGTTTCATTTTTTAATATATTAGTGCACGGATTATAAGAATGCATTCACTACAAATCATGTTACGGAGACTTAAACTATACCAGCAAAAATAAGAGTGATACCTATAATGACAAATATATTTAATATCGAAGTATGTCCCTGTGACTGGCAAATGAATACAAATTCATTGAAAAAAAACAGGTAACTAAATATTAGCCTAAACTATAAAATCTTAGAAACAGAGGATTGGAAATTGTGTAGCTATATTAAAAATTAAAACATGAAAATGGTATATATATATATATATATATATATATATATATATATATATATATATATATATATATATATATATGTTAGGTAAGAATGATTGCGTATTGGAAATTGGTTGAAATTTTCCTGCGCTGTTATTTAATAGAAATATATTTCATGGCTCTGAGAGTGAGGAGGGTGGATATGAAGTCAATAATCGGGTGAAAGGGATGATATTATATTGATTGTATGCACCGATAATTGACAAACACAAATGTAGATTCCGATGCTTGAATATATTGCTATTAAAAAACTATTATCACTAGTGGATTGAAGTTATTTTGGCGTGTTCCCGAAAATCTGTAGGTGACTTCAATTCTAATAATATATTTTTTCCATCAATCGATTCTGTCCTTGATGTATTGCGGACGCAGCATTTTAACTGCTCAAACAATATTTTAGAGCATTGTAAAATACGCTTCATATTTACTTGACATGCATTTAAATATCGATCTTATTCAAAACTTCTTTAGAGTTTTATCTAATTTATCCATAAAGTTGAACATTACTAATTAAAATAAATGAATGAAAAAATTTGGTGCGATTGCATACAATGGCATTCTGTTTCTTATTTGATCAATACTCATCCAATCTAGTTTACAATTTTGTTGGCTTACTTTGCACAAATAATGGAATAACTTAATGAAATTTCCCTGTAATTGGTTATTTTTTCCCAATGTACTACGTGATGGGGTTGACATTAGTCAAGGTACGTTTTAATTTTTTTTCCTGAGGAATTTTTCAGTAAGAAGAGGTGGCGGCGTATTTTCCATATAATATATTTTGACGATTGAATGTTTGCTAAAATGATTCAATAATTTTCAGACAAAAATTCTTAGTAATCCTATTTTACTAATATTGGCAAAGATGGGTAAACCCATAAAAAATATTCACTGAAATATTTGTGCCGCAGAGCACAAGAAAAATAAATGTGTTTCACTCTTCTCCTCTTCTTTCCCTTCATGCCTTTGTTATGCCTCGAAAAGGTAAAATAGATCATTCGAATTTAAGTCCACGTTTCACCATTAAGCAATTTTTTCGGGGGAACATCTGACGCTGAGAATGACGCACTTAATATTCTTTTATTGGTGGACCTGAGAGTTTGATAAAAGCAGATTTATCATGCAAATAAATCCTTCTCGCAACTCATAAAAAGGCTGAGTAACTGAGCAGGTGTTATTCACATCATATGTACACATAAAAACCGACAGAATTTATGCCCGTATAAAAATATAATAAAGATAGTGCGTGTAGGAGATTTCGTGGGCGGGGGAGAGAGTTTGGGGATAAAAGAATGGGGATTAAATTTTGTGTGAGAACAAAAAAAAATGCATGTATATATAAATGAAGCCGTAGGAAAGAGAGATTCCACCCCCACACCCATCTTCCCTTCTCTCTCTCTGACCGACACCCACCCCGCTCCATCCATGCCTAACACGCTTCTAACCCCTTTGAGAGTTGTTTTAAAGCGTGGGAGGGGGCGCGGGATGTTTTTGGGAAGGGGGAAGATTTTGGACGCAGTGGAGGGAGGGCCGTGAGTGAGCGGGAGGCTGAGGGTGGACGGAGGAGGGGGTCGTGGGGATGGCAGGTTGGGATTCGGAGGTGGTAGCGATTCCGGGAGAGGGATGGTCGACTGGGGACATTCGCCGTCATTAATCACCAAAAACGCGCGGCCTAATCGAATCCTCCCTACTCCCCCACCCACTTCTTCCCTCCCTCACACCTCCTTTTCCTCCAGGTTCCCCTTCCCTCCTCCTCCTCCACCACTCGCCCTCCACACCCTCACTTACGGAACGGCTGCCCCACTAACCCACCCATCCCCCACACCCCTCACTATCACCCCGCTCCGACACTTCTCCCTTTTATCTCTTCATTATACACTCTTACCTCGTCTGCCTCGCAGATTTCTCGGCGGCAGCCGTCTGCCCCGCAGGGATATGCTCTCCGTTTTATTCGGCATAGAATTATATCAATTCCCAAGGGCATAACAATCCGAGTGACTTGGTCTTCAATATTTCTAAGTCATATATTTTTTTTTAATTTGTCGAGGACCCATGTCCTCCGAATTATTTGAAATTTGAGCGGAACAATTGTAGTTCCGCCACGAGTCATCTATTTGAACAGAGCATTGAGGTGGACATATAATAAGTAAGTTTTCCCGCATAATTGGCCCGCATTGATCATACGGTCATTACACGTAATTAATGAAGAACAAATTTTAGGTGGAATACGAAAATATATGCAAAGGCTAACCGTGTGCGAGTTACATCTTGGATGGCTTGTGCGTCATTAGTGGTTGTTTATGTGCTATCAAAATTAGCTAATTAGTATGCTCTTGCTTGTTTGGCGTGGTCAGGTGTAATTCATGTTGGTCTGGATTCTGCAAGTTATTGCGTCATGGATACTACGTTTTGAGGGATTTGAAGCCTTTGGAAAGGTTAATATATGTGAGTTGCGACGGGTAGGGTTATAGTACGCTGGCCTGTAGTTTTTCAGCCCATGCAAAATGGTAATGGGATCCTCTCATTAGTTACAGTAAATGGGAGTAATCAAATCTAAATAGCCTCTGAAATTATGCCCCTTTATTTTAGATCTTTGCACAGGAGACACAAATCTGAATCCAGTTAAGCATCATGCTTAAACTAAATGTATTTCCTTTGGGGGAATGGGCTTTTAATGCATGGCGATCGTTTTTTATATATATTTCACGCGGGAGAGGATTAAGTCCATTGGAAAAGGCTTAGCATGGAATATGACTTTAATCCTCTCTGCTTTGCTATATATTGCCAAAATAATTTCTCTTCGAAAGAATTCTATAGTGTTCCTATGAGTGTTTTACTTGTTTGTTTTAGGATAATATAAAATTATACTGCAGTTACTGAAACCCCACTTGGAATTGATTTAAACGTTCCATAAACCCTTTGATCGATCTTTATTTGACAAAATTTGTGAATATGTGTATGTGGGTGAAAATTTTTAATGTAAAAACAGAGTTGCTTATTTTGTTAAATGGAAAGGAATAGTTGAATTCCGCTTTGGTCAAGACGAAGGATGGTTGACATAGATACCTGAGGGTGACATCACCACGAGCTAATTCCCACTGAGAGAAAATCTAATATTTAGAGTAAGGGAACGAGGTCCTTCCGGTACCTCTGATTTTCCGCAGAGTTCTGGTATCCAGAAAGCTGAAACACTTGGATATAAATTCGGTTTTCCTTCGATATCACACAGAATATGTGCCTAGCCCCTGGAAAGAAGGCCGAATGCTTTATTCAATAGTTTGGCGCGCCTATAAGTGAATACTCCTATGTCCTAAATTATTCCTAGACTCCCATTCTCAATGAACTAATGAGGAGATTCTAGTAGCTAGTCTTCAACTCTAGAGCATGGTTTAATATTCATTGAGAGTTATTGTAGGTCAGTTGGTTTATCAATTTATTCAACCAAACTGCTAATATTTTATCACATTTTTCAATAATGTCGAAAATATCTTCATATTTACCGTATTTAGAATTCAAATAAAACTGTTTAACGTGGGTGAAATAACAAGGTCTGTTAAAAAATTATCGCGAGTTTTAAATTTTGGCGGGTTGCGTAAATTTGATTTTCGATTTTTTTGTGTCGTTACGTTGGTGCTGATATCTCTCACTTATGCCGAAAATGTCGGCCATTTTGAATGTTCAGTTAATTGTTGACAGCTGTTTTTATTGGACGTGTTTTGACTTATATTCGTTTTTTGCCCGTTCCGAAAAATAGATCAAAGAATCTGTATCAAATTTTTTTGTGCAAAACGAAATTAAGTGCGTGAACGCATTCTTAATGTTGACTGTGGCATATGGAGAAAATAACTTCGACCGAAGTAACGTTTATTAGTGGTAAAAATTATACTCAGAGGGCCGAGAAAATGTGAGCGACGAAGAGCGTGCCGGACGCCCGAGCACCAGACCAGTCAACAACAGACGCAAACATTGATGAAGTGAAGAGAGTAGTATTGGCCAATCGTCGAATCACCGGTGAAGAAGTTGCTTAGGGCCTTAGTACATCGATTGGCTCGTGCCATTCGATTTCTAACAATGATTTGGGCATGACACGGGTTGCCGCGCGCGAAACGCGTACCAAAATTGCTCAATTTCTACCAAAAACCCATTTACATTGCTAATGAGGTGTTGGACTCTGTCCACGACGGACCAAATTTGTTCCATAGGGTCATAACTGGTGACGAATCGTTTATGGTTATGACGTGGAAACTAAAGCTCAATCATCCCAATGGAAACTACAGCACGAGCGAAGACCGTAAACAGTGCACCAAGTTTGGTCGAATGTGAAGGTTTAGCTTACAGTTTTCTTCAATTCCAGGGGTGAGGTGCATCATAAGTTCTTGCCATAGGGTAGAACGGTGAATAAGGAATATTACCTGCAATTTGTGCGCAGTTTGCGCGAAGCAATCCGCCACAAACGCCCAGATTTGAGGAATAACAAAAATTAGCTTTTGCACCATGACAACGCTCCTGCTCACACATCGTTACTTGTGCGCAAATTTTTGGCCAAAAACAACACACACCTGATGCCGCAATCACCTTTTTCCCTAGATCTGCCCCCTAGTGACTTTTTCTCGAACCCGAAATTGAAGAGGCCCATGAAAGGGTGACGCTACGCTACGATTGACGAGATAAAGACTGCATCGAAGGAGGAGCTGAACAAGATCACGAAAAAAAATTATTTGAAGTGCTTCGAGGATTGGAAAAAAACGATGGCACAAACGTTGTATCACATCTAATGGGAATTACACTGAAGGGGAAAAAAATAGATATTCATGAATAAATAAAGAAATTTTGAAAAACACCAAAGTCATGATACTTTTTGAACAGACCTCGTAATTTCTATACTAAATGAATCAAACCTAGGACCTTTTGAAAAAAAAAATTATTTATCGTTTTGAAAACTGATAATTTTTTCATTTTATGATACAAGTACATACATATACCTTTTTTTCCTCCCCATCGGTCACATTCTGGTATCGTGAAGAGATACCAGAGAGCCAAATTCTGATGACCTCAGTTGGAAAGAGAAACAATAATTATGACTGTTAGGACCACCCATGTGAGATGAACAGAAGGACAGGCGCAATAAAAGAGGTAGTTCATGCAGCATTGCCTTTATTGGCGTAAAAGTTGGGCTTCAATGGCGTATGTTGTCGGGAGCACTTGGATAAATCCAAAGTAAGCACATTATTGAAGGTAGGCAGCAACTGCCAAAGTCAGACATGGAATATTAGAGCTCTCTTAAGGACAGGAAAGTTAGAAAACATCAAGTAGGAGATGGAGAGAGGAAAAATAGACCTAAAGCAAGATGAAAATGAAAAACAGCAGGAATTTCCGTAATAATCGGATTGAAGGGGATACGTACAGCAGAAGATAGGAATTAATACGCCAAACATAAGGTTGCGAGAACTGTGGATGAAACAATTGGAAGGGAAAATAGAAAGAGAATTAGCAAATTATGATTACAGAATAGATGATTAAACCGTATAAGTAAGAATAATTTAAACATCACATTAGTGCAAGGATTCTGAGAGCCTACACTCAGAGAATCAAATGGATTTGTAGTATAGGAAGGCGAAAGCAGGATGTATCGTAAGAGTGGGCCTTCAGTTTATACTCCCGGAAACACGGCAGGGAAAATACCACTCAAACTAAAAAATATTAGGAAAATATGAACAGCAAGCATAAAAAAACTAAACAATGTAAGTTTTGGCTAGCAAGTTAAGATAGAGAAACAGAATACGAGATTAACTAATCAAGGTTAAATGACTTTCATCTTTGCGAGATAAGGAAGGTACTAAAGATAATGAATTTGGAAAAAAGTTATAAAGGTAAATAATATCCTTGCGGAACAATGAGTTTTCAAACTAGCAATATGCCACTCACGGACGATACTGCCATAGTGAAGAAAGTAGAAGACTTCAACTCATTTGACTGACAATCAACCATCCTATTGACCATGAACGTGACCGATTTGGGTAACAGCAGTGTATGAGAAATTATTCAGGAAAACTGCACATGTCAAAGGTGTCAACACGCAGGGCTCCACGACTACTGACTCAATTTTCGAAGCAAACACGGCATGTACTGCAAACGCGAACACGGAGCGACCTTAAACCAAAGTGATGTGGCTTTGAATTTTTCTACATCCACCTCATTCTCCTGTTTACGCCCGAAGCTGAAGCGGCTTTTTCTCATTTACACTCAAACTATAAAAACCATTGCGGGTCGGAGAATCAACAACACAAATGAAGACTTCTAAAAGTGGCAAAATGATTTTAGACGCCATCTTCTGACTTTTACGACTACCTTTGTAAGGTCAATAAGCGCTTATAGAAATTGGTAAATCAAGAAGGTGACTATCTGGAGAAGGTTTAAGAATGACAAATAAAAATGAAGTTTTTACTTCCATTCAAGTCCCTATTTTAACTCATTCGGTCTTCTTCTAACAGCGGAAGCTTTGTCCCTCCCGCTGCCGGGCACGACAAAACCAATGGGTTGAGCCTCGTAGTTGCTAGGACTCTTTTTCTCTATACTGCCCATCTTAGCAATTTTGGGAATAAGAATCAAGTTGGCTCCCTGTTGCCTTCTTCAATAGTATTTTAAACGCGACAGTACTACTCAAATGACCTCCCTAATGGAGTCGGACCCCTTTGCAGCCGCCTTGTTGAGGAACATCCGCTGCGACTATTTTTCGTCTGGTCTATCAGGCATGGATGACCCTAGCATGAGCAAATTCCATTTCTCTTGCCAGCACAGCTATAGTGGATCATCTGAACCTGCAAGCACTTCCATCTCATCAAGGATGTGGTCCATTGGAGGGAACCTTGAATGTTAGACCAATGTCAAGGACAGAAAAATAAGAGAATATTTTTGTAAAGCGTGAAATGTAAGGAAGAAAATATATATGTTTTAAGTTTATACGAAGTGATATGGAATTATTACTAGAATGATAATAATAATTTAATGAAAATAAATTAATGAAGTAATATACAACGGAGGGGACGAGAGGAAGCGAAGGGTTCCCATTGTAAGAAATAAAAAAGTAGGGAGAATCTTAGTCAACATAGAGCAATCAACACATATGATATTACAACTAGATGTAGTCGTAGGAGGCAGAACCGACGAACTTGTTCATCGTTCTGGTATATATAGTATGCCACCCAGTAACCATAAGGAGGAAAAGTGAAAAGGGCACACGATCGGTTAGAAGAAATAATCGCATGTGCTCCAGCAGACAAAACTTTGATAGTGATCGGGATTTGGAATGTGACGATAGACAAAGGAAAAATTGTGATGAGGTGGGGGATAACGATTTAGGTACGAGGAATGACCGCGGGGAGAAAGCAATTGAGTTCCTTAGGAGACACGGACAAATCATCACCAACGCTTGGTTTAGATAGCACATAAGGCGTAGGTATAGATGGAAAATCCCACTTGATTCAGGAAATTATCATGGTTATACTGTGGTTTGGCACAAATTTAGGTACAGCGTGATTAATTCGCAGTTTCCCGGGAACAGACGCAGCCTCCGATCACAATTTAGTAAGCATGAAGTGAAGCACCTGATTAAAAAAGATGTGGCATGGGAGGCGGGTAGGAAATGGAATATGACTCAGTGCGAGGATATTTGAAATTTGCAGTAACCGTGTGAAATTGGTGCGCTAAACAAGGAGGTTAAAACACTATCGGGGAGTAAGAAGGGAAAATTTCTCTTAAAAAGTAGAGATAAGTCGGGTAAATTACAAATTAAAGCCGAAAAGACCCGAGAGAGATGGAAGGAATATATAGGTAAACCGAATGGTATAGAACTTAAGCCACTAAGGCTAGATGTAGAAGAAGAAAATGACGTAGATGAGGATTAGGTCCAGACACACTCGATGATAAGATATAAAGGGCATTAAGGGAAATAAAACGAAACAAGGTCGTGGAGGTAGACCCTATTCTTGCAGAACTACTTCACTATTCAGGAAAATGTGGGAGGAGGAGTCTTTATGGGCTAATTCGTAGCATAGACCAGTGTTGTTCCTAATCCAAAAGTGGGTATAGTCTACATCATGTGAGAATTACAGAACAATAAGTTAAATTTCGCATGCAGCAAAAGTGGTCCTCAGGATAATCAACCAATGGATGGAGAGCAGGGAAAATTAATACCTAGGGAATAATCACTATAGGTTCAGGAATGGGATTAGCACGCGCGATGTCATCGTAGTAATGAGATAACTAATAAAGGAATTAAGAATTCAACCAGAATGCATGTTACTGTTTCGTAGAGTTCGAGAAGGCGTTTTATAGAGTGAATTGGGAAAAACTAATGAGTGTAATGGAGAAAATAGGAATATATGGAAGGAGTAAGAGGCTAATCCGCAACCTGCACATATCTCAGACTGCTCAGGCATGGGAAGAATTGGAGGTAGGAATGGAAGTCAGAGGGGAATTCATAAAATCAGTTAGGTTAGCTGATGACCAAGTTTGTCAGTCAGCCAAGGGGCTACAAGCATTACTGAATGAATTGGAAATTCAGTGCAATAGATATGGGATGAGAAGAGATATAAATGAAACAAAGGTTATGTGGCTTTCGAGAACGAGAAAGGCAAAGTTAAACGTTGAAATAGGAAGACAAAAACAAGAGCACGTTAGAGAGTTTACGTATCTCAGATGTGTTTTGGACCAAAATGGTCAAAGCAGAAGGGACATGAGGAAAAGAATTGCGATAGGCAAGGAGGATTTCACAAGGAGGAGGGAGTTGATGAGAGGGACGTTGAGTAAGGATTTTAAGAAAAGGTTAGTTAAAATTTTGATAAAGGGTGCAGTTATGTACGGTGCGGAAACGTCATCATTGAAGCAGGATGGTAGGCATAGATTCCAGGCTGTTGAAATGTGGGTTTGGAGAAGGATTGAGAAGTTTAAGTGAACGAAGAGAGTTGAGTTGAGGAGGTTCTAGGTATGGTGGGGGAGGAGAGAGGATTGCTGGAAGAAATCTAAAGGAAACAGAAAAAAATGGATGCAAAACATACGAGTGGGGTATTTAAGACTGTGATAGAGGGGAGAATGTTAGGAAAACGAGGAAGGAGCAGAAACAGGATTGGAATGTTGGGCGGGGTGAAGGGAGGTAGGAAGTATACGAAGTTGGAGAGGGGTTTATTTGAGATTAGGATGTTGGGTTGTGTTTTGTAAGGAGAGACAAGATATTTATTTGGCAGTTGTGCCCATCAAAAAACCAACCTTAACCGGTAGATTACCTACAATAATAATCTCCATATTGTTTTAGAAATAAATGAAATGTTATGATAACTCCTCTTCCATCGTTTATTCAAAATCCCATCTTTGAAAATGGTCCTTAGCCCCAAGTGAAATTTTACATTTTCGCTATGTTAAGAAACACCTTCGTAGAAGGCGTTTTTCGCCAATAGAAGCTGACGTAAGCAAACTGAACTTTTCAACGTACAACAGCCTCTGCTGATGTCTTGATTACGAAATACGCATCAAAATAACAACATAGTAAAAAATCAACTTTTTACAGAATAAGTAACACCAATAAAAAATATAAATGCTCTTTATTCAGCAGTTCTCGTAAATGTGTAAAGAATATCAACAGCGTTGATATAGCCACTATCTTTATTTGAATCCGAGCCTCGGTCGTTCAAGCAAGAGGGTAAGCCGTAATGCTTTAAAGATGTTTGGGCAGGGAAGAATAATATGGAGTAAAAGAAAATAAATGATGAAGTGCTACGCAGTTATGAGAAGCTAGAATGTTGTTCCAAGCAGTTCAAAGAAGGCAGAGAGGGTTATTATAATGTTGAAGACTGTAATAGAGGGGAAAATATTTTATTTGAGGTAGAGAGATGAAAAGATAAGAAGCTGGAAAGAAAAAAAAACATATAGAAATTATGAGTTTAAAAATGGTTCATTGTAGCTGTTGAATTTTGAGTACTGATGCCGTGTTAATTGGTATTGGACATGTGGAAACCTTTAGTCTATTTACCCAACAAAAACCTGTCTTTACCAGTTGAATGCTGTAAATGACAATTAACAATATGCGATTTAATTTTACAAATCCTTTGTTGGATAACTGCGCAATCCTGTTTTGTTGGTGTTTTTTTTGTATTTTCGTCAATTATGCGCATTACAACCTGAACCATTTCTTTCAACTAACGCATTTAAAATGAGGATTAATTGAATATTATTCTTCCATGAATGAGAGAGTACTGAATGTGCATTACACAGAATAAGGTTATTAGGCATGGGAAATAATGAATTATTTGCCATTTGAGCACTCAGATTAAACATTTGTAGGCTAAACAATAAATATTCTGCCTTACTAATTACTTTTTTTGCTCTACAACAATTGCACTTAACTTGTGTTAATGAAAATAACTTGGCTGGAGGAATAAGTGAAAAGGAATTATCTGAAGTAGAAATGATTCCGCACGCCATCTTTTTTGGACTAATAGGAGTAGTAGTAATAGTATTTAGGGGAGGCGACCGACAGCTGAGGTCTTTTGCGCCATAGGGGATGGACAGGATAGGATGAAGGGTTGAGAGAAACCCGGCGTCGGTATTAGCCTACTCTTTACGAAAGGTGCGAGGGGTCTGCAGCTTAACGTCCCATCCGACGGACGGCGTACTCACTCAAAGTGCCCTCCACAAAGGACCTCAAGTAGGGATCGAGATACCTCTGAAAAATATTCAACACCGCCGGGATTTGAACCCGGGCCCTCTGGTTAGGAAGCCAACTAATAGGAGAATAGATATATTTCAAAATCAGTAATCCATAAATTATCCATTAAATATCTATCCTCTCGATGCTTTCGAACAAAAATAGTGAATGACTATTAAAATAATTCCAATATTTGTGATTCTGTATGCTAGGCTTTAGCCTAGTATTCAGATGGTGTATGATGTTGGCCCATCCTATTGGCCTTACGACATGGTTTGTTCTCTATGAAGAGCTACGCTGACTTTAGAAATTTTTACTGATTTTTATTTATATCTTTACTTAGTGTACCTATGCACAATTCTCTTCTTCTTGTTGATGCTGCTTTTGGTGACCCAATTTATTCTCCTTTTGACCCCGATACTCTGCCCATTTTCTTTAAAATACTGCCAAAACACATTATCTGCTCTACCTCCTTTGGCTCATTCCTTTCTCTTATCCCCTATCTATACTTGACATGGTTTTCCTGCTTCTGGAGACTCTCATTACTTTGGTTTAGATGTGGTTAATCACTATCCCGTTCCTCTGTCGTTTCTATAAGCCACTCAATAATAAATTCGATGCCTGTATCACTATTTCTTGACCATTTGTAAGCCTAATATACTTAATCATCTTAACACCTACTTTTATTCCCTCCTCAAGCCTTTTTCATGCTGCCCCTAACATTTTCTCAGCAATATTGAAATGTAAACCCTGGCTCCTCTGCCTATTATTGCACTTCCTGAATCTTCTTCTGTTAACTTTATCTGTACCGTCTGCCTAATGTAGAGCTTTGGGGTAAGTCCTCCACTCCTCCAACCTAATTCCATATTGCGCAATACTTTTATTACCTTTGCCCACTGTATGGGGTCAAACCCCTTCTCGAAATCCACTAAGAGCACTAACTACGATCTTTTCCGACTCCATATCCCTTATCGCTTTCTCTCTCTTGCCGTGTAGTATTATCGATATATTTATGGAGCCAAGGTATCCACATCTCTGTCGCATTTTCTTACCATTTCTAAACTGGTCGGCCAAATGACTGCAACATAAGGCTTTTCTACATATTCCACCGCTGAATCCCTCCTGGCTATATTGATAACTTCCTATTTTATCCCATATGATCGGTATAGTTTTTTTTCTTGCTACCCATATCGTGATGATTCCCTTATCTCCTTAAAGAGTTATTTTAAGCTCTTCTGACATTTCACCGCGACTTCGCACCAATCTTTCAATTATATACTTTTGGTATAACATTTTTTCGCCTAAACTTATTATTACATTCACTGCATATTCCTCTCCCAATTTCCGTGATAAATTTAACCTAAAAATTGAAAACATGTGTAACACGATGTTTAATTATTTATTATCTATTTAACTAATTTATTTAAATTAAAATAATATTTTCTCAATATTAATAGAATAATTCAATTTAAAACACATTAGCTTACAATTTCAAGTTTTTTGAGCATTATAAGTTATTAAGCCAGATCATTTAATCAATATATATATTATAAAAGTCAAATTAAGCAAGCACGTAAAGTGACAGAAAGTATGGAATTAAAACAGGGAGGTTTAAAACTGCTCCTTCGGAAAGTTATTGTTATCATTCAGTGTGCGTTAATTATTATTAAATAGTATTATTATATATCAATGTGACTTCGATATTTGAGCATGTTACAGATGATTGAAATGTCATCTAGCTTAATTTTGCTAGGATGCCTGAAAATAATATTAAAACATAATTGAAGAAGAACACCGAAAGTGTTGATAGAATAAGTTTTCTTCAGCGCCCCATAGGTTGACTAAGTACAACTGATTTTAGCGAATAAAGGTAAGATAATTTTTTGCATTATGCTTTCGCATAGCATTTAAATTTTGGTGCACAGTTTTTAAAAGAAATGCCAATTTATTATTCAGAATAAAAGACAATTGAACCACTCTCTGGTGTCCGGGCTTTTAGGTACTTTTTCCTTTGCAAAGCGTTCGAGAGGCCACTTTCCTTTCGGGCGTATCAATGAATTAAAGCATTAAAAATGACTCCGTTAGCAACCTCGAATGGTTTTACTTAGCGTATTTCACGCCAAAGGAAAAGGTCAACAGGAGTGGAGGGTCACTCTTTAGTAGGAGCCCACTAGAGTGTTTTCGCCTCCCACTCCCAGTATTTCGCTTTTTTTAAGCTGCCCAGCTCATATTTTATTTTTATTTTAAACATCATTTTACGACATTTTTTAGCAAGAACAAAGAGTGCTTATATTTTCAATTGGTAGAAGTTTAGAGCTAATCCTTTTTTTGCCATGCCTATGTAGTATAATAATAAAATGGCTTCGTTTGTATTCCTGATATAGTAATTATTTACTTTGCTTTACCAATATCTCATAAATTGATTATCAATTACTTTTTTGAAGATAAAAACTCAAGATGAAAGAAGAATTGTACCAATTAATCAAAAACATGACAATATTACCCAAAGTTTAATATATACATGCGATTTTTGTGTCAAATGACATCACCAATAAGTAGCAAGTCTCAACTCAGGGTATTTTCGTGAAGTATATATGGTGTTGTTGCATTTGATACATTTCATTAAAATATTTATGCCATCCTTAATAATTGAGTTAAGGCCGAGTATAATTCTTAAGTGGCTTGCATGCGTGCATGGGATAGATTTGTAAATAATCTAATTACATTAGGTCTTGACATTCGTTTAAAAAATTTAAAAAAAATGCTGATTTCCTTTAAAAAGCGTTTATTTCGTTTATGGTGCGATTTTTTATTAGTAGATAAAATATCTTGCGTTTCTTCTAGTTTAATTTCCAATTTAATGCCAAGTTAGCTTAATTCTTCGTATTATTTAGTGTTTGTACCTATTTACCAAGCCGTCACCGCCTTTTATTAGGAAATAATTTATTTGCATTTTACAGGTCAATTATTTGGGTATACTAATGAAAAGCCATCCGTAGTTTTAAAAGAAATTACACTCTTCAAAGGGACTTTCTGAGAAACAAAATTCATGGCAACTACAATTTACCCTGATATTTTGTGGTACGTTTCCTCAGCATTGCAATCCTTCAATTTCTAACTGATATTTTTTTAATCGTAGTCTCAAATGGGGTCCATTCCTTTTCTCTAGTTACAATTCTGATTGAGAGTTCTTTCCCCTTCAGATTAATTCCTATGCCATCTTATCTCTTGTTCTCCTTTCTTATCATGGTCAAATTTAAGGCCTTTAAGGATCGTTTATTCGCTACTTCCCACGCATATAATTGCAAAATGGACCACCAGTTTTCTGAATATCATTGTCTTATGAAAAAATCAATTTACTGAGCACCAAGCGAATATTGGCCTCTATATGGAATAATTTATGAATTCATTGCTACTAAAGCTCAAGTAGGCATTAAGCAATATCAATGTAAGCCTTTTAAGTACTTCCATATTAATCCTTTTTTATTTACATAAAGTAACAATAATGCGGCGAGTAATACTTACCTATCGTGGGTTCAAATTAGTTTTGAAATACTTTCGTTAGTAACGCACCGTTTCTCGTGAATATTTGTGCTGCTCAAGAACATTCTAAGTGTATCATAGTTAATATTATTTTGAGAATGATATTAAATATGGACGTGTGCTTAAAGCTATCCCGTGAATCTATCATTGGGCCTAGACTACAGAGGTATCTAAAAATTCAGCCAGTGTAATAGAAGAAGTAATCGCAGTCTTTGGCGGCATGGAGGAAATACGTAGTATAATTAAATGGGCTAAATGGGGGGTTTTATAAAACTTCGCGACTATTATAAAATGGTTGAATACAACTGACAGACACCCCATAACCAGGAACCATTAGAAACTCTCATTCTATGAGAGAGGATTAAAATTGCAATAATAAAGAAACAATGATTTCACTTATGTGGTCAGGATGACTAAACTGTATGCCAGCTAAATGAAGTAAATTAAGATAAATTATTTCACTATAACGCCTACACGAAAGATCTCAGGAAAACAACATAAAATATCATCTAGGATAGCAATAGTTCACCACTATCTTTACTCTTGGGTTGACAAAATATGAGAAATATTGTAGTATTCTCCTCGAAGGTATTACCATTATGAACTTTGTTTCCATTAGGATCTCGTGTGGAGAATACTCGAGTGAGTAGGAGCAGTAGAGAAAAGGTACTAAAAAATAAATCTCTATCACTGAGAATGTCTCATCTCTATTTGTTGTTTGTGGATTATAAAAAATGGGTATCGATATGTAAGAATATGAGACGAAATAGACCAAAAAACAATGGTTTTTAGGATAATGTATTTATATAATTTTTGGCGCCAGATTTAGTAAGGCAAAGAGACTGTTGGAGCCATACTTGAGCTTCAGCTCGATGGAAAAGAGCTTCTGAGAGTATTAAAATGATAAAAATAAAAATTAACATCTGGTTTAATTTTGGTGAAAGGCTTTTCAATAAATCGAATTGCAATGAAATAAATATGAAAGATGTCCATGAAGAAACAGATCAATTGATAACTTCAGCGGATACTTAAGTTTAGAACGTGGCCACTATTGGGAATTGGGGCAACGGCAAACGTTTTCTGGACAGCTTCGCCGATGGTAAATGTAAAATCTGTGGAATTCTAATGCATCTACATATTTCCTTTGCATGCAAATCGCTCAAAAATACGTACGAGTCACCAAAAGCAGAGGATATTCTGGGAGTCACCAATGCTCCAATATATGATATATTTTTCATTGTGCATTCGAGATAACGAGAAGAGTGATTTTAACATTGACGCATTTTCTTGAAAATTATCTTTCACAAATCGGTTTTAATATAAGTAACTGAAATACATACTGT
The DNA here is from genome assembly GCF_022747635.1 of Hetaerina americana. NCBI lineage: Eukaryota > Metazoa > Arthropoda > Insecta > Odonata > Calopterygidae > Hetaerina > Hetaerina americana. The sequence continues at coordinate 3,865,199 of NW_027287084.1, forward strand.
TGTATAACCATAAAAGTTCAAAAATAAGTGCTAATGGAAAAATATGGATAGTGTACGGAAGTTAGAGAGGATAGGTACTGCTTCTTTTCACCAATCACATCTCAGTTTATACAGAATTGAATTCAATGTTGACTCCATTTTCATAAGCCAAGACTTTCAAAATCGAGTTAAGGGCTATAAGAAAAAATCAGAAAGCTACAGTGGTCGCAATTTCGAAATATCACCTTGAACATGTTCCTGAAAATAGCCATGAATAACTACTGGTATCAACAAAATAGAAAGAAATATCTGAAACTACATTTTATAGTATGCCGGATGAATATTTAGAACAGAAATACGTTAGGCTTCCAATTGAAGAGCTAGCGAGAGATGAAAAAGAGCACTAGAAAGGCATAAAAGATAATTAGCATAAAATACAGCTGTCTAATTTGTGTTATTTATAATTAAAGAATCGTTAATCTTTATGAATAGCTATCTTAAGCGAGAGGGAAGTATTACGAAAGAAAGTCTAAATTTTGTTTGATCTTATATTTAGTTAATACTATATCAAGTATCTCTAAGCAAGATCTAACCTTTTTCATGAAGTGTAGGAGAACTTTTCCCGGCAAAACATTGAAAAAGTTTTGAACGATAACCATAAGTTGCGGAGTAATATTTTGGAAAAAGCAATGCCATTCTTTAAATAAAGGAACGTATCTATTATAAAACGAAGAAGGGAAAGATGAAGGATTTCTTTGAGACACACCACAATGAGATAAAACTTATAAAGTAAAATCGAAATGATAATGCTGTGGATGAAGGCAAAAGCAAGGAAACTATATCAAGATCAGAATTTGATCTTGCATGGAAGGATTTACGAGAAGGCAAGCGGCCAGGAATTGACGGAATCCCCTCAGAGTTACTAAAGAAGCCAGGAGCCAGCACAGAGCAGATTATATAAGAGCATCTTTGGCAATAATCCAAGTGGAAAAATGCCAATGGACAAAGAACGAATATGTTTATCTATATACATTGAAGAAAAACGAAAATGTTAAAACATTTAACCTTATTGCGAACACAAGGATAATTTTCAAAGGGCTTTTTTATTGAGTACAATTGTAAATTCACCCCCTTGATTGTATCAGTTTGTAAGAAAAACAACCCTACGAGACCTTATTCTACCCCAGCAAAGTATACATGGAATATTACGAAGAGAGTAAACCGAAGTTTTATTACTTCCACCCCTTTTCCAATCTTGAGAAGTGATATCATGTGATAGAATGCTAAAATATTTTGATTAATTAGTGAAATTATACGATCACAAATGGAGCTTAATGAAAGTAAATTCACCTATTTTTATATGTTGTTCAATGATCATCATTATGCCTTTTGCTGTATCAGCCTAGATGTTAGAAAAGAAAGAATTAAAGATCAGGATGTTGATCTATATTGAGAGGCTGAGAAGGGAGTATAAGTTGAATATCATTACAAACGAAACCAAAATAAAGCTTGGCGGGAAAAGTCAAAAGTAAAAAAATATATCCTCTAATTGTTTGGGGAAAATATTAAACTGGAAGAGTTTTTCTCTTTTGAAAGCATAATCAACCGCGTTTCAAAGACAAATAAAAAACTGTTCAACCAGAAGTCTTTTAATAGCCTGCCATGCTACTTCGAAAGTAAAATAATATTTTCAATGGTACATCGGAGAGCTTTCTCTGTTCATACCGCATGGACGATCCTGGCAGAAAAGAGACTGAAAATAATAAAGAAATCGGTTTTGAAGAACTATGATTAATATTTAAAGAGAGTATCAATCGCTAATGGAGGAATCGTAGTAGGTGTGACCATGTTTTTGTACGAAGTGGAGAGAAAATATTATTAAATTTTATATAAAATAAAATACAGCATTCTTCACAACTTATATTTAGAAGGAAGAATAATTACCGGACATTACAATTAAAGACCAAGAATAAATTATCTCAAGTCCAGATCATTTATTATTAGAATTTGAAAGCATCAAGATATTGAAAAAGGCCAATTAAATACCAAAGGATCTCTCTAAAATCATATAATTAACTCTTCTGTAAATCATCAATGCGTTTACCAAGAGGGACTTTCAATACTCCTCAAAGACCCGAATACGCGAGATCAGATCAGAGTAAAGAGGTCACAAGATTTGTGATCTTATTATTTTTTAAATTCCAATTTTACGTTAAATTGTTATTTTCATGTGCATTATATATGTGGTTCACATTTAATTAATTTAACATCATTAAGGAGACAACGGCAAACATTGTAAGTTGAAACGTTCAGTCCGCCTAGACCTAATTCTTAATGATAAATAAGGCTTTCCATGAAAGTGTCTTCACAATGCGATGATAGAAGAAGTAAGATGAAGGTAGAAGTCTTGACTATAGGGATGATGAAGAACACAGTTCACTTTGCAATTTTGTGCGACGTGCTGAAAATATATTTGAGACGTGTGGCCATGCAATATCCTGGTGTATCATCCAGATTGTTGTTTTAAAATGTGGATTATTGAAATGGATAATTTGGAGAGGTCTTGTTATATTCATTTAGAAAATTTCATTTATGGTAAAGATTGACGATACAGAATGCTAAATTGCTTAATATTGATGAATGATAAGACTAACAATCAAAATGGAATACTGAATATCAGCAAATTTCGTGGACAGTGATACTGGCTTTTTCAACACAAAGTGTAGTTTGATGTATGCTGTCATAATCAAAATTATGTAACTACTTTCATCTTTATTTATAACTTTCAAATATTTCTCCGAATATTTCTGTAATAACACCTTTAACTTCCATAAGCCTTCACAAGTATGTCTAATTTTTCGAGCTTAAGCAATCTCGGAACTCACGCCGCATAATCACGTCTCTTGTTCTTTTTTCTTGTTACCTACGTCTGCATGGATCCTAATGAGATTTTCAATATTTATGATAGTGCTCTTAATGTTATTTGACGATCTCCTCCGAATGTCAGTGGAGGGGTTATTAGTTACTCCCGCTCAGTGATTAGAACTTCGGGTCTGCCTTCCTTTGAAATTGATTTGCTCCGTTTTTTAAGAATATTAAAACATATTTTACCGATAGTTGTGCTGAAGTGAAGAACCGACTCTCTTTCAGTTTCTTGTGTAGAAATATATTGACCTTGATTGGCGAACATTTTAGGCGAAAGTAAAAATGTAATAGATAATTGCCTGATTCCTCCTTCGATCCCATGGACAGGGAATATTTCAACTTGCAACAGCTGCGACTTACACAAAACAGATGTCAAATCAATTTATCTTACACCAATATTGAATACGTATGAAACTACTCATATAATACGAATATCAAAAAGATGATTCTTTAAACAATAAATTTTGCAAATAAAAAAGGTATTACCTCTCTTTATCGAGTAGTCCTTGTTAGTAATGAATTCTAAGGGTGTAGTTTGAGGTAATACTTATGATCATATAAATAAATGAAATGGGGTTGCAACCAAAATATATTTTCTCCATAAAAATTGCAAATTGATTTCTTTATACTAATTTTAAAAAGTGGAAGAAAATGTGATCGTAAATTAATAGTATTGGACCGACAATATCTAATTCATAGCAATAAATTGAATAAACCAATGACGACAGTATGAGTGAAAATAAATCTATCTCCAAGAAGACTGTATTTTTAGAAAGAATATGGTCATAGAAAATTGAGTTTTTGTTATTTTTATATCAAAACTTAATGAAAGTGTCGTTGAGTATGAGGTTTTACGTCCATGACTTGAAGCTAAATCTGAAGTCAAATCAGTAGCTGGTGTGATTTTTTCGCAAATAATTGCTCTCTTATGCAAAATAATTATTATTTTTGCGTTTAAGCAAGCAAATAGCATCCAAATAGTGTATGGACAAGCTTTTATTGTAAAGTTGAGTTAAAATACTCATTTGCATTTCACTTCCAATTGAAAATTATAAATTCAAACATAACAGTTTCAGGCTTTACTTTGTGGAATTTCATCGTGATGAGGGTAGAAAAAGAAACGTTGCTCTTCCACATAAAGATTTAATACTTCACATGACCATGATTTCGATGGTACGATCATCGAAAATCTTTATGTAGAAGTGCAAAGTTTCTTTTTCTACCTTCATCTTAAAAAATCAGTAATTTTCATATGTGTAGCTTAAGAACGCAAAATCTTTCAGGTTTATAGTGTAATAATGCTTGGAAAATTATTATATTCACACCAAAACGAAGGCAAAAATCAGTTTAAGAAAATTTGAGATAATATTTATTTTAACGTACGAGTATCTGCCATCATAATATCTGTTTTATAATACTCTTCTTAAGTGTGCCATTCGTAGATCAAGACCAGGATAAATCGCTCTTTTACTTCAGAAACGTTATTATGAACAAATATTTTGAGATTTTTGAGGGAATAAAAAGAATTATTACATTTATATCTTTTTAATCACTTTTATGCCTGAGTTACGCGAAATTCTCATTGATGTAGCCGAACAATGAATTTTCGAAAATCTCCAAATTCTTTCGGATTTTTATGCATAACTTTCATTGCACCTCTCTGAATAGTGTCCCATGACATTCTTCTTTTTACTTATTTAAAAAAGTAAACAATTCAACTCTATAAATGCCGATAAATTTCTTTTATGTGTGCCTCCCAAGGGGAAACGACAATATTGCTTTCTCACACACTAAAAAGTTCGATTCATGTCATTCCATGAAAATACTTAGGCGTGTTTTCAAGAAAATTTCAAAATTATTCTCTGCTCTATAAAATAATATAATTTATTTTGTTTAAGTTAACTGAACACTTTTTTCAATACCTGAAAACGTTTCTATAAAAACTTTAAACTCCATTATAGCTCAGAAATAATGTTTCGACAGAATTTTTACCCTCTCGTACATACCTCCTTAGTGACGCAAATAGCTAAAGGCATTCACCTCCGTTACTTCTGCTTGCACCACACTCCCAGCGCTCCCCATCCTCCCTTCCTTTCCCCGTCATTATCTCAAATGAATCTTTCATTTTCACTGTCCACATTTTTCTCCAGTATTGTTTAAAATTCTACATCTTCACGGCTCTTTTCGTGGATCACCTTCCGGATTTCCCATTTTCCTTTCCTCATTTACTTCTGTATACATCGCGCAAAATAGCTCTGGCACCGAAAGAATTCACTTATTATCTTGATGATGAAATGGTACCGCTAAAACCCCGGCCAATTTAATTAAATTTTAATTTTGAGGAACATAACTAATTCTATTTTAAATACACCGGAATTTTTAAAAATATAGTCTGGTACTTTTCAATTTATAGATAAAAATGTCTTGAGAATTTGTAGTTATATTGAGAATTGATGCAATATGTATAGGAATAATGCCGTATGTAGTCTTTGAGCGTTTCAAGAATACAGTTTACTGTGATAAATTTTCTGCAATTACTTTATTCATTTTTTTCATCGAACGTTGAGCGGAATCACATGAAACATATTGCAATACCAAGCATTTTTTTCTCCGGAAGTGTGTTCAGATAGTTCTCGCTGCCACGGTATGGGATAAGGTTTGATAGATAAATCTTGTCAGGTTGTAATGATATGGTATAATATATAATAATAAATACTCTTAGTATTGTTAGTTAAATAATTGCTATTGTGTGTATTAAATATTTTAAACTTTTTAGAATCATTTTTAATCATTTAAATTATTTCAATCTTTATTTTTTCTTATAGAATTTTTCCAGATGTCAGTACAATTCTTAGGTAAATTTCAACTAATAATTGACTGAGATTAGCATGAAGAAAGAAGGGAAGGCCAAAGGAAATCCAATCACCGTTAATCTTTTATTTTCCATGATCATAATTTTGCATATTTTCTGTCTCTTTTACAAATTTATTTATAATCGAACTCATTCAGTTCATTTTCTCCTAACGGAATATTTGACATTTTACAGTAATAGTAGACTTTTTTAAAGTATCTCTTTCTGTTTCCTTATGGAATATTAGAATAAGCAGGAATTTTATTTTTTTTTTCAAAATTTTTTCTATGAAATACTCAGGATTACCCTGCATGATATAAATACAGTATAACGGGAACTTAAGATAATAGATGTTAAACATCTTCGAGAACAATCAGCATGTTAATCTGCTTCGTTTTTCTAGATATGTCCAATTCCTCCAAATCATTTCCTTCTTGTATATTCAGTTCTTTGTTGATAACACTCTCTCTGTCTAAAGAAAATACAAACTTCATTCCATAAAAATTTTATTCAAAATATTTTTGAATTTTTATAAAAATTCTAATACCCTCTTTGGAAACAATCATGTCAAATAAACATGCGAAGCAACTTTAGTGATGCAATATTTTCATTGATCTCCAAAATACTTTTTCCTGAGTACATATTTTACATAACTTATTACATTTACATGTCATAATGCCCTGAAAAAATTCTTAAATAATGTACTCACTTCAATGTAGTTCAACATACTTTAGATTGGCAGTAAATGTCCCTGCGGTTAGAGGCATGCTACTGTTTTTAGTCCTCAGCATCTTTCAGCTCCCTTCCACTTACTTTTTACTGGTGTAAAAGCAGACACGTTAGCGGACAGCAAAATTGCTGCGGGCGAGTGATAGTATCCTCACACAGGTGCTCCTGTGGAGGATAAATTATCCACGTTGGAAACGTTCCTACAGAGCCTGAGAACGTGCGCATAAAAGTGAGTGCATATGGCAGCATATTGCCTGACAGTGTTCTATTTAATAGCTCTAGACCCTGTTGGTTAAAGTACATACGATGATTGTTGGGCTATTATGTATTGATTTATAATTTCATAAGATTTGTATGGGAATTTCTCTTGAAGAGTTCCTCAGCACTAGTTCAGTACCCTTGTCTCTCCTTGGAGATACTAATTAAGTTCACCTTAAATACACCGAAAAATACATAATATAATAAATCATAAAACATTACTTAGCTAAAACCGTTATTTCCTAACATATTTTCTCTATCGGAAGGAAGAAAAAAAAAGCCGTCCGTCGGATGGGACGTTAAACTGCGGACCCCTTGGCGCCTTTCGTAAAGAGTAGGCTAATGCCGACGCCGGGTTTCTCTCCACCCTTCATCCTTTCCTGTCCATCCCCTATGGCGCAAATGACCTTAGCTGTCGGTCGCCTCCCCTCAAAACTACTACTACTACTACTAGGAAGAAAAAACTGCGTTTTTGAAGTAGCTGCTGTTTTGCCTTCTTCCTTCCGTTGAGAAAGGTGGTCGGACCACCGTAATATAAGCTGTGAATGCTGTGAATGTGAATACTGTGAATGTTAATGATTTTTATATATTATCACCACGATCGTGACCGACCTCTAATACGGACATTACATTCAATTTGTTGTGAATCATTTAAATGCAATAACCTTGATTCCTCACTCTCGTTAGAAGTTAACCGTACTCCATTACTGTGTACTTCTATACATATATTCTCAAATTTAAATCAAACTGCAACTCCTCTTTCGATCAAATTGACCGCCTAAGCCACCCCAGTTTCCCCACCGTATCTCAAATCCGCCTTCTTTTCTCCGACCGGAGCAGAGCCTCGCTTCTGGCCAACCTACCGAAGCCCGCCCCAGGAGGAGGGTACAATCCTCCCACCTCCGGGAGCGCCCGACCCAGCGCATTCATTTCTCCACAGTTCAAACCCACCACCAACCACCCCTCCCGGACTCCTCCAAGGAGTTCTTAAAAGGGAAGCAGGGCTCTTCCCGAACCCCCTCTCCCCTACACTCCTTGCCGCGTCATCCAAGGGCCATTATCCCCGGCAAAGGAGCGCGAGGGTTAAGGAAACACGGAAGGACTCCAGCCGCCCCCGAAACCATTCTCCCCTCTCGGCGCAAACCCTTGGACGTCGCCTGGGTGCGCACTTCAAACTCTCCCGCCGCTTCTTTCTTTCCCGCCCTCTCTGCACACCGGCGTCTCTCTGCGGGCCCCGCAAAACCAAGCCCGCAAAACCTCATCTCTCCCCGTATCCCGCCCCCTCTCACTAGCAGGGGGGGAGGGTGTTCCCCGCAGCCCAACCCTCCCTCATGGTTCGCACTCCCGCTCGCCCGCCATGGGACGGCAGTCGAAGAGGGTGGGGCGAGAGGGTTTGGAAGGAGCGAAGGGGGTTGTATGGGGGGCGGATAGGAGGGAGGGATGGGTCGACGAAGCAGGCAGCGCTTCCAAAGGGGGCGGGTTTACATGAAAGATTCATGCCTCTAATGATTCACACCGAACGAGAGAGAGTGTTGGGACGTAGAGTGGCTTCAGCGGGAGGGTGGGACTGGTGGGAGGGCTGGGCGGAGGGTTTGAGTTTGGGTCCGGAAGGGGGAGGGTGGTGGCTGGATTTCACGGGATGAGGGGGAGTGGCTCGGGACGAAGACTTTGGCGGGGGTTTTTGGAGGATGGGCGGCTGAAGAGGAGGGATTGCGGGGAGGGAGGGTGAGACGGGTGGTTTCGGGCGTAGGGAGAATTGAGGTTATGGATGGTGGAGGTGGGGGTGGGGGAGAAAGGGTAGAGGAGGTTGGGGGGGGGGGCAGGCTCGTAGAAGCGAACAAAAGGGAGAAGGGAAATGGAATATTTGGGAGAAGTGAGAAGAGGTGGGAGGGGCAGCTGCAGAGGAAGGAGGGGAAGTGAGAGATTCGTTCAAACTTGGTAGAAGGAAGTGGACGGAAAAATATATATATTCTCTTTTCAATATAAGGCAAGCTAACAATATCAAAATCATTCATATTGTCGGAATGAGCAAATGTTTATGTGCTTCTGCATGCAATAATTTGGAAAAACTTTGGAATTGTCTATTGAAAATATTTTTCCACCCATTTGAAACCTATGAACAGCACTGTTAAATTTTCTTTAACTGTTAAAGGTTTCTTTGTTGACTTTTGTATTTGGGGCATCATGTGTGCCGTTGGGTTTCAGCAGAGAGAATGAATGAACTGAGAAGATAAATCTTTCGCGACGATTTCAGAGATTTATTCGTTCATCTGGTGTATGCTACAAATGAAAAGATGATTCTAACTTTAAAAATATTGATATACTGAGTAGTTATTTTGTGTATTATGGTTGAAATATAGACGGAATTGGTACGCTTAAATGTTTTTCAACAAATTTTCAGCTGATAAATCGGCTGAATGCTACTTTTACTATGAATAGTCATTCAATAAATAGTCTTCCCATAGTAGAGGGGGGAGAAAAATGTATATCGTAGTACTTTCGTTGAAACATTTTCCAAAACTATTTTTATTTACGGAAATATGAACCGAACGGCTTCCTCACTCGCGTCTCCCATGATATCCTTCTCCTTCCTCAGAAGTTTTTCTCCTTCATCTAATCTTACTTTACGATATTGAAGGGAATTGATTGCGTTTGCTTCTCTAAATGCCCTGAATCAGAGAACTCTCATTTCCCAGTGTCTCATATAAAATTCTTGTTCCACTTTTAGAAATAGAATTATCGTTCCACTTATATCCATCTCAGGACTTTGGTTTTACTGCATATTTATTCATCGTCCCTTCGAAAGTATTCCTTTTAGTCAGTTGATCTCTCTCTTTTATTGTTATTACTTGAATTTTTTAAAATGAGTATCTCTTACTATAAAACTTTCGAACGTATACTACATGCTCTCTTCAAAAACTGTTGAATTATTATTAAATAGGAAAGTATGAAAGTGAGGACGATATTTGTAATAATAGGACGAATTGTGGCAAGAAGAGGATGAGTAAAAATTTGAGATATAAAGGATAGATGAATAGAGATACCCTTAAAGGGAGATTTTTATCAAATAATATACAGCGTTTGGTTCATATAGCGATTAGGTCATATAACACATTGAGCCGAAGTGTTAAAACACGTGCAATTTTTCGTTTCGTGTAGATATTAGTTTAGCATTAGAAAATACTTCTATTTAAAAGTGAAAATATATGAGCTAGTGAAATTAAAATAGACGGAAACATGCGAGTACATTTCGATATGATGGCATCGGCTCTTCTTAAAGCTGAAATGCAAATCGTGACTGAAAGAATAATTTCTTCAAACGGCATTGGGTAAAAAAAGGGGAGAATGTGAATTATTCTTTTTATCTTCTCGTAACATATTACTGTATTTAACATATTTTTAAATAAATAAATTTATTCTGTTTGCTAACTTACGCTTACCCTTATTGTTTACATATGATATCTCCGTATACCCTCATCGTGTCATATTTTACAACCAGTTCTTCGATTTAATATTACGCTCTTAGGGTTAACCTCTCAAACGAACCTTATGTATGGACCATGTTTAGGCGTCTTTTGTATCGCTAACTACCCTATTCGAAACAAACGACAAAAATTAGTGACCAAAAGTTCCAGCTATTATATAGTTCAACAGTTTTAGTCAAATGTATTTATTAATGCTGAAGGTATTAGTCCATCTCTCGATGAAATTTTTAAAATACTTCCCCATAAGAAGGAATGAATGGTAAATTTTATCGGTGACTAGCATATAATATTTAGTGTTTATTAACAATAATTGGATGCTATGAGGGGATGGAAGCCAAAGATACGGATTTAGATGGCAATGCTTTGGCAAAGCCGTGCTTCATTTCTCTTGGGTGGGTCGATTTGGATGGCTCACTATTGGGATGAGCACGAAACAATCGGGCGCCCCACTCCCTAGCCAACCGTTTAACCACTGGTAACATAAAATGGTTTAAAGGCGCGGACTCCCTTAAAGTGTCTCTTTAGCCGTTTCCATTTCATTCGTTGCTGTACTCCATCCTTAAATGCTAAGTCGGCCTTATCGCGAGATTGGCATCTCTAACCTGAACGGCGAGCACCCGAACCCTCGCATCCGAGCTCCAGTCCTCTTGAATTCCCTCCTACTCAAGGCTCTTCTATAAGTGGCCATGCAATAAAATGAATGATTCATTAATCCAAACAGAGTTAATCCTTCCTCCATCTCACGATGATAGCGATATATATACCTCGGTAAAAGTTGAATATTTATGTGATACTGATAATTTTTGTAATAATATATATTGCAATACCTAATAAATGTAATTGCAGAAGGAATTCAAACGGTATTTGTTTATTTTTGCAATATCTTATTTCGAATTTGGTACCGATGTTAAGAGAAAAAAGGTATTTATAAATGTTAAAATATTATTTCTAATGTATACCGAATTAGTGGTTTATGAGTTTGAACCACTAGTCTATGTATCCTCCTACTTGTCAAATAAAATATAAAGCAGAGGTTTTCTTATTAATATCAGTTTCGATTTTCTTTGTGCGTGAAATGTATGAAGGAAATAGGTAACAAGTAGCAATTACGTTTTACAATTAATACAATTAATAACAGGAAAACATCAATGAACATCAAATAAGAATTTGTTATAGGATGTAAAAAAAGAAGAAAATCACGAGCAATTCACGCAAAGTGTATAATGATGATGTGTGGTGTATTAAAAATTTATCTTGCTTAAATCACTCCACAACAATATTTTATAAATTTACCAATGAAATTGTGTACTTTTATTCATAAAATTTTATTAAATAAGAATTTTTCCAGAACGAAATTTATTTTTATTATTAAACAAATATATATATATATACATATATATATATATATATATATATATATATATATATATATATATATATATATATATATATATATATTGCAAGTTTACAATGTTATAAAAGCTTTAACTAAAATCTATAATTTTAAAAGTAACCGAGTATTAATTAGCATATGTGCATAACGACAATTTTTCTTGGATAAAGTTAAAAGAGATTTCAATTGGTCCAAACAAATTGACTTTTAACATTACTTTCTTCAGTACAAAATTCAAATTAGCTGTCTCCATTTTGGAAGCGCTTAGAAATATAGTACTACCTGGTGGCCTGAATTTTGAGTGAATTTGAACCCCTTTCGGTACCTCATAATTTGTCGCAGGTACGACCCCTTTTTATAATATATTTCGGCCTCTTTTTCACCTCGGCTGAAGGCGTCACGTTTTTTCCCCACGGACGTGTTCCTTTAGAGATTTGCATGAAGAGTTAGTGGTTAGGTATACATAGATACATGCCATTAGTGTGAAGGAAGGCGCGGATGGAAATTCACGGGAACGCCTTTTTGGTTTCCCGTACTCGGTCTTCCGACCGACTGAATTCCCGCTCCTGCGAGAATTGACCGCTCTTCTTATTTATTCGCCCTCATCCTTTTGAATTTCAATTTGCACTGAGCCACCTCCGCCTACTCTGGAGCCTCCACCGCATTCTTCGATATCCGATTGGGGGATGGAACTGAATGCATTAGAGCGAACCAGGCAACCAACTCGCTTTTGCCATCGGAGACGGCGACGAAGAATTCATTTCGCTCAGGGGTTTTCTACCAATGTTCTCCACCTAAATTCACGTATAGGGTTTACATCACTCTTCACAAATGCCTGAAATTAAATGCTATATGAATCCTTGAATATTTTTTGGATCGGTTATTACCGTAAAAAAACAACGTAAACCAGGTGGTTGAAAATATTAATGGAGAAAAAATTATCAATGCAAAATTAAATAACATATGTTTTCCGGGGTGTATTTTGGAATAAATGCGAAAACCAAATATGCTAAATGCCATAAATTCATATTAGCTACTTTAATGATTACGTTATGTAGAGTATTTGATACACACGTATTTAACTGATTTTGTGAAAGATAAGATGTATCGTTTCCACTCTATAATGTAAGTGCTCTTATAATGTCGGTATTTATATTTACGCTTTATTACAGCTAAAATCTACCGCGTAGTTGTAGCTGAAGCAATTGATTTTGACTGAACCAGTTGAATTCATTATCCTCAACTTAAATATTCCATTTTTTTTGAGTCTCCATCGATATTCTCATCTTGCAATTGTCAAATACAAAAGCTGTCGAGAAAGTAATTAGAGTTTCGGCGTATTGGGGCGGCTTAGACATCATCTTGGTGTCTAAACACCCATGCAGTAGTTAAGCTTCCTAATGTGGTGGTGTGCAGATTGTGGTTCTTCCATTTTGCTCACCACTCGCTATTAACATGTGCGCCGTAATAGAAAATCCCAAGAGTTTGAAGTGGGATCTGTGATTAGGGTTTTACTGGAAAAAAATCACAGGCCAACTGAAATTCATAGGCATGCTTTTGATGTGTATGGAGGCGAAATAATGAGTGCGGGCGAAATAAGGCATTTGCATTTAGATTAAAAATGGCCACACTAATGTTCACGACGAGTACAACAGTGGTTGGTCTAGCATGGTGACAAATAAATTAACGGATGACCAGTTGTTGGACATTGATATTTTCCGTTCATTCTTAAATTAAGCACACCGTTGACGCACCACACTGTCACCCATTATATTATTCGGTGCACAGCACAAATTTGGCCATGAATGTCAGTAGCTTTGAAACTTATTGTTAGTAAAAACCTTATCACTCAACGGATTTTACATTTGGCGGGATTGGCAATTGTATTGTTCAATTTGACTCGCTGCGGTAAACAAATGACAAGTGACGCGGCCTTCCAAACACTTCACCTCGAGGCGTACTGCCCCAGTGTGTGAGTCATTACAGCAAACATTCGGCTTGTCACACTACTTCACTCACTACACGCAAACTTAAGCTACTTTCTGGATGGATCTCGTATTTCCTGATATTTTAAATTTAAAAATATAAATCCTGAAAAAAATATATTTAAAAATGCTATTTTGCTCATGTTCTTTCCTAACCTATGGTCATCGTTGCCAGAGGCATTTGATTGTGAGAGGCGCTCGTTAAGGGCGCAAATAAATTTACTAAAATTGATCGCAACCGTTTAAATTTAAAGAATTTTGAAAACCTTTCAATCATTGGCACATTAATGCTTCTGTTATAGCAATTCTGCCATAATTGCTTTTATCTTCTGCTAACTGTTGCGTCAAACTTTTCCGTTTTCATTGTCAATAAATGATAACAAAAATATACACTTCCACCTCCTTTTGTGGAATCCCAAACTTTTTCTGACTCGAATTCATATTTTATTAATGAACGCATTAATGTTTTTACAAAATGGTTGCTTTTCTTTCATGAATCATCAGTTTTATTTTGCATATAATTGTAAAAGCGTAATGATAACATGAAATACAGCAAAGTGGTTGGAAGGCTGAACTGTAGAAGTGCCATCACTCATAGACTCTAATGGTGAACCAATCGTGGAAGTCGATGGAAGATATATATAATCGAAACGTCCTTGACCGCCAACCCAAAAGTTGTGGGCATGATTCCCACCTGGGTTGGGTTTTCCTCCATCTAGGGCTTGCGTGCTGGTAATTGGGCCCATTACTATACATATCATTGTAATAGTCTATTCAAAGGAGAGTATTTTTTGAAGAACTAGGCAATGCCTTCTGTCGGAAGGGTAAAAATATGTTAGGAAATGAAGAAGGATGCATTTTTTGACCCCACAGATGACTGAATGAAAACAATAATTTGAATTTAACATATATTACAAAAAATTTAAACAAATATACCTGCATATTTAATGGATGTCCCCACCAAATAACCCTCCATTTCACGGACTCATTTTATTGCTGATTTTCAATGCTGTAAAGAGTAAGTTAAGAGATATTTAATTTATGCAATGCTACTGACAAATTAGCAACTTGTAATTAATCAATATCTGTAACGGTGGAACATAATTTTTGGCCATTAGGATTCATTTTGCTACCTATAAACTAAGTAATTTCACATTTCTGGCTTCCCTTCTCCTGTCTTCCCAAACTTCTCGATACTACTGGGGAGTCGACCTTATATCTCCACCCATCCTGTCCTGCAGCTTGTCATTCGAGGTTTAATTTAATTGATTGTAAGAAAAACATACAAGTTAAGTACTTAGGATTGCGTTTTAGGCCGCCATTAATTCTTTGTCATGAAGTAACCAAATGATTTAAATTTATTATTTAAACTTTTGGTTTGACTCCAAAATCAATGAAACAGAAGAAAGATGAAAACCATGAGTATATTTTCAAAGTATAAATGAAAAAAAAGTGCATCACCAGGAGTCCCGACATGTTTCATCGAGTACAGTATGTGTCGGTATTTCATCAGTATTTTTAGCACAGTGATGATGAAACATCCGTGCACCAATGATGCAGCATCAGCCATTCCCCAAATTAAACATGTAACGTAGTTTAAGGAAAACTCCGTAAATGTTAACAAACACCAACATGGAATTTATGAAAGGTATCTGTCCTATGTATCTATTTATTTAACAGATCCTCAGTCGATAGCAACGCTGATTTGAATCCACATATTAAATAGGTATGTTGCAGTTATATATGAAAATATTGAAACTACTTAATGATTATACAATAAATTAGAACCTTTTTATGCATTTTTCTCTACGTTTTCTGATCCGCTGCTCAATTACGTTATTGAGTCTAGATATAATTGACTCATTAAAAAAGACTGGCTCGAGTACATATATTCAAATCAGGATAGCACGTAAATCGAAAGAAAAAAAGCCGGCGTATAAAATAACTTCGGCTTATAAACAAAAAGAAAATTTAGTCGATGACATCTCAGATTAAAGTAAATTAATGTTAAGAATAATTTTAAGATTTATAATAATCTAAATTTGAATAAAAATGGGCACAAACATGATTAGAATGATCTAATCGATCGGTTTTTACAAAACAAAGACAACCTCCCGTCATATACCTATACTATATCCGCATGAAAGATAAATGCTTCGGGCAAAGGAAGGAAGTATTTAAAGTTGAGAACGCTAAATCAAGAAAATTATCGCTCAATGACCTATTGGACGAAACGCATTTAGACAATTATGACCCTCTGGGGTACACAGTTAATGCCGCCACGTTCGGAGTATGGGTACATTCCTCCTACCTTGTGTACACCTTAATCGATGGCACGCGTACGGCCCATGAATACCAAAGCAGCATTCAGTATTATTCCATTCAAAACACCGTGTCTCAATGCGTTCATTTGGCAAACTCATTGATTTGGAGTGTACGCGGGGACTTCGGGGCGAAGCGGGTGGAGTCCACGCGGGGGTTGGGGAGGGGGAGCGGAGGAGAGGGGGCGGGGAGGTGGACGCGCGTGTGCCGGGGAAGAAGCATAAGCCAGGTCGTTAGTTCAAAAAGTGGAGAGAATGGGATGGGGGAGAGGAAGACTTCCAGTGGGAGGGAGAGAGGAGATATCGAGAGGACGGTCGGAGGGGCGGCGGGGGCGATCCGGGGAAGGCCGAGGGAATGGATAGAGACGGAGGATAAGGGGATGAATTATTTAGGAGGCTAAGAGGGGGCCCATATCAGCATCAATTGCCCCTCAAATGAGTGGAACGAGGTGCGGAGGGTCCAAAGAAGGGGGAGAAGGAACGGTGGGGGATAAAAGAGAGGCATTTTTGGACGGGGCGGGACAAAAGGGACGGGGGAGTGGGGGTACGGAAGGTCCGCGGGGGGATTGAGTGGGGGGCGGTTGGGTTTGAGGGATCGGTGAGTGAGGAGAAGACCCGCGTGATGTGAGCGGGAGGGGGGGGAGGGTTCTGGCTGATGTGGAGTTTTTTTCTATTATAGTACCTCCCTCTTCCTCCTCCGACCGCCACCACGACGACTTATGGAGGGGCTAAAACTGTCTACCCCCTCCCCCCAATCCAGTGGCCATCCGCGTGGCTCTCCGCGTCCTGCGAAACGTCCAACACAATCCCTCCCCACCTCCCCCGCGCTCCACCCGAACACACTCCCACACGAGAAACTGTCTCAACCCTCTCTCTCCCTTCTCCTCTACTCTTCCTCTCCCATTACTCCATGATATACATCTGCACTCTCCCGTGTGGTCCCACGTCCTCCCATCCCGCCCCCTGAATCCGGCGCCACTTCCATTCCACCCCCTCCATCTCCGCTCCAAGCTGTTCACTCCCCCACACCGAATTCGCCCTAATCCCCTTCGACCCCCCACTCCCCCGGTGGACCGCACGCGCAGAGGAAGGTTAAAAGGAAGAGGAATGCCCGTAATAGGTATGTGCCGCACGGTGATCAGCGTCACTATCTATCGACTAATATCGTCAGTCGTTTGTCACCAGGTATGGAGGGATGGGCAGGCGAAGAGGAGGAGGAGTGGGCGGGGAAGAGGGAGATGGGATGAGAGGGGATGGTGGTGAAGTATGGTCGAGAGGTGGGAGAGTGGATCGTGGTTGGGGGATGAGGATGGAAAGATCAGCAACGGGACGTTACAAAAGGAGGAGAGGAAAGGGGAGAGAAATTGAGGGAGGAAAAAGAGGTAAAAAGATGGATAGGGAGGATGGAATTTAGTGGAGCCATCAGTACGAGAAGGAGTCGGAGTGAGGAAGACTGAAGGAACGGGAGTTGGAGCATGAGGGACGGAATGATACGGTGGAACGGAGCAGAAGGGAGGAAGATTGAGAGAGGGAAAGAGAGATTGTGGGGTAAGTAAGGAGAGAGAGAGAGAAAAGATGGGGGGAAATGGGAGATGAGCTGGGAATGACGTCACATTAAATTGAAGGTTAGGGGGAAGTAATGCGCTCAAAGCGCGGCATTGGAGTGGAAGGAAGGAAATATGCGAGCGCAGAATGGAATCGTGGCGAGGATATGATGTTTGAAAAAAAGGGGGTGGTCCTCAAAAGTTTTAGCAGGCCGTAATTCATCCTCGAAAAATTCCGCGCAGGCTTTTCAGTGTATGCTTATGGCATCTTTTTCACTCTTTCGGGGGTATAATTTTTATGTCGTGGCGTGTGCCATTTTGATAGAACGATGCCGAAGAAGTGTGGACTGCATTGGAAGTTGAGAGCTCCAATGAAGGTGAAGTTCATGGAATACCCTTTTAAGTCAGACCAAAGGGTAACCCCTCTTGCCAGGTGAACGAATTTCATTGGAAGAGGAGACATACTCCTTGTTAATTTTTTAATTTGAACGGAAGTAGGCTCTGAATGCTTTACATTAAAATAAGTATACATGATATCTATGGTAGTTTGTGAATGAGCAGTTTTTTAATTGCATAGGTTTCTTCTTTGTAAGATGAGATTATCAATGATAATGAACTGACAAAATCTGATGGGTGTGGGGTAAAGCACATTTTAATGCATATATTTCCTTAATAATATTTTTACTTAGTCCATTGAAAGTTAATATATGTTGAAGTAAATTTAAGTCTCAATGCTTAGTCGTGAGTAGCTTTATAAGATTTAAATGTAAGTATGAACAGGTTCAGGTATTTTAGTCGGCTCTAATTAGCATTCTATTCTATTTATGTGTCTAATTAGAGGTTGAATGGAAATACGTTTGTATTTTCAATACGTATTTCTTCATACACTTTGAGACGGAAATATTGTACTTTGAGCACGCACAAACACTCGAGTATTTTGAAAACAATAATTTTATCTCAATCACTTGGTTGCATTTTCAGCCTTAGCTACTCTTGAGGAAATGTTACAGGAGGAAACACCTATGCAATCACGGCAGTGGTGCAGGATGAGACTCTTATTTTAAAAGTCTTTAAAAAATAAATAAAATCCCAAACTATATCACTCAATGGATGACCAATCATTACAGCATATATGGCAGCATACGCAAATTAAAACCCAAATGCTGAAATATCATCAGTAATTCAAATGCATTCTACTGGATATTTCGCCATTTTAAGAAATAAATTAATAGAGAAAGTAATTTTTTATTAATTTTATAAATACTTGTTTGCTTTGTATTCAACATTTTTAATTCGTTCCTGGTGAACGATTTTTATTAATTATTTATTCAGCTTAAAAATCAGTGCTCCTGTGAAATGTCAACAGCAACAAACTAAATGAACGGCATAAGCCATCTCAAATAGGCATTGTCTAGCATTCATAGCAGCAAGTCATCAATGTTTCATCTATAAAAAAGTAGAGTTATATTGTTTAAGGATTTTTATATCCAGGGATAATTAAGCTGAGTCATAATATAATGGTAATTTGAAATTGTATAATTCTATGTAACATATGTTCTTTGAAATTAGTTAATAATCAATTGTTCGATTTCAGTTGGACGGATTAAAATTTTGAAAAAAATCGTTAAACTCTGACGTCAAAATAAAAATATTCGAATATCAGTCTACCACTTCAGAATTATTGAGATTGATGAACATACCTTAGGTCAAATGCATTAATATTTTACTACACAATTAAAGTAACTGATTTTTTGTGAATATTGTAGAGCTATTGTACAGAACCGTCAAAGAAACCTTTGAAAACTTGAAAATTGCAACTCTCATTGGCTTGTGTATGTTGCCTGTGGTTTAACAGATTTAGTAAATTGACTACAAATGCGTTGGATCAATTTGGTTTGAAATTAAACAAGAGTTTAATTGCATTATCATCTGCTTATGAAGTTTTCAATTAATCTCTCAGTTGATGTTAATTACAAGTTCGCATAATAAAAGTTTTACATTGACTAGTAAAGGAAAGGATTATCTCTTTGAGCACTCGCTTTACCCCTAGGCAAAATTCTCTTCTTTCCTTACGACAAAATCTGATTATCTAGCAGCGAAAAGGATGGGAAAATGTCGGTGAGCTTTCATCTTGCTTGTGAATTTGGTGAAGGCATTCGAAAATTCCAGTTAGTGCAGAATTCTACAGTTTACTTAGGTAATTTATTGATTGTAATAATTAATTGTGACTACCTGTTACAATTATTACAATCAATGTCTTTTTGAGAAAGGAATGGAACCCAGCTTCTATACAGAAACAATATAAAAAATTAATATTAGAATAATTATTGTAAAAAAATGATAAAAAAATATTGAGATGAATGTTAACATTTTTACGCCTAGTTTACTTCGCAGTATGTGGCATGTAGTAATTGAAACTAAAAGAAACTGAAATTTCATTCCCTAACCAAACAATCTACTAGCAGACAAAATATAGTCCTATAAATAAGAACATACTTCGTAAAATACATAAATGGTGCTTGATTCTTAACGAATGCGGAAAATGACCGTAGTAATAAAAAGAGAGCTGAATAAGAAGATATGTTGTTAGAGAGGAGAAAACGGTAACGGCTGAATAAACGGATCGAGAAATTCAATGAAAATTTTGAGAAGTCATCTAGAAGCGTTTACAAAGTAAAACACAAACGAAAAATGGTGAAAAATTGATGGTCGTTGCATATAGTCATTGGAAGGCAAAGGATAGCCTGCTGAAGGCTACTGAAAAAGAGGCTACCCCAAAGAAGAGTTAAGTGCACAGAAAAAATTCTATGAATATAGGCTATCTTTGTGAAATAATAGCCAGTCTCAGGGAAAATAAACGTTGGAGGAAGTTTAGCGGAATTGAGAAGGTGTTTACTCAAATCTCCTGCCATTTTACGTCAGTCAAGGTTTTCCTCTATTAATGACTGAACGGGAATTACATAAGTTTATAAAGTCCGTCCTGAGGAAATGATTCCAAGTAAAGGACGATTATAAGTTATTCAAAGTGTTAAAAACCGCTAAAGAGGACAGATTGGCAAGCCTGCGCTTTGACTACATTTAAACGCTAGACACGGATAGTCAGGGGCTCAGAGCCTACAACTCGATCCTCAAACTTCTCCCCGACCAAACACATACGTGAACTTTATCAGGCAATCTAAACCTTACTCGGTGGCTATGCATACCTACTCACCAGCTGGGCTAAGGTTTTTATCGCACGCTTGGCATGAGTCTCCCTCACCCTCCCCATGTCGCAACCTGTCCGATACGAGACTCCGGAAAAGGGATAAGAAAAATTGGTCCCCACAAAAGACACTCATCGGAGGAGTAGGGACGTGGTTAAAATTCACGTCCAGGTCCTTTAAAGAACAGTAGCCGGGCCCCGAAACTTTTGCGAGGACCGACACGCTTTTGAGATAGTTCCCACTCCCGGCCTCACGGTCTCACCATACCGCTCTCTCACTGTCCCCCTCTCATCGCCTTCTTCTTTTCCCCTTGAGGAAAGTTTGGAATTCGAACGCCGAAGGGCTGCTTCATCATCAGTGCCAACGGAGCGTGATAAACGCTCATCGATTCATTCTTCAATCACAGCACAGAGTTGAGACCTCACTCCCTCCTCAGGTAGCCCTGGAAGAACGAGCCCTTTCTTCTGTCCCTCCGCCCCACCCGGTTCCTCCGATAAAAAAAGCCCGTTCTCCTTACCAGCCTCCCTGCTCCACGCCCCAGCGGCCCGTGGTGAGGTGAGGGGGTAAACCCCTTAACTCAACATCTCGGCCAATATCAAAAAACCCTCAACCCAGCCTTCCTTTCTCATCGAAGGCCACCGTTCACCCCCGTCACCGAATGGCTCCGTGCGGGAACCTCCCTCAACTCCGTCCTTTCTGTAAGTTTAAGAGATCCTTGAGTGGCCAGGACCCTCCCCTTTCCACCTTCAACCCTCTCCTCACTCCCCTCGCGTGCTCGCCGCAAATTCCCTACCCCCTTTAATCTCTCCGAACCCGTCCACCACCGCAGCCACCTTTTCAACTCCGCGAAGGCGGCAGTCTCCGAAGAGTGTAATTGAGTCTTTGGGTATGCAGGACTTCACCTATGGCGCTCAGCGAACTCGATAAAAAGGAATTTCTTCGAAAATTTTTGGACAAGCTATAACTCATTTGGCACGGGGGGAGGGGGAAATTTGGTGGGACAGGGCTCACTGGGCCCCCGATCCGCGCGAGATGAGGTGGGCGAGGTTTTTGGGGGAGGGGTGTTCAGTGGTTCGGAGCCAGGATGGAAGCTGGGTCTTGGGTTGGGAGTGTGGGTGTGGGCTGGGGGGCGGGAAATATTCTTCGGTGGATTGGGAGAGTGGAGGAGGAGGAGGGGGAATGCGGAGGAGTGTGGAGAGAGGGATTTGAGGCCTTACGACGGAGGTACCCTGAGGCGGGAAGAGATAACGTTTTCATTAAGTCAGTTTCAAGAAAAGTATTTGGGAACCCGAAGAATGAGCCAACGCCGATGGCATGGTATGTGAAGGCATTAAGTGTTTTAAGCATTCAGGTCGGTCAAAATAGTTACGCATGTGTTTTCAATCATTTTCTGTGGCGTACCCTCTCGTCCAATAAGGCGGCAGTAAGTTTTCATAAAACTTTATCCCATTTCTTGTCTTAATCACCATGGTTCAGCTTAAGTGCTAGTAAACTAAGTACCGTTCATTCTGAATTCATAACTACACGCTCTGGAGTTGATTTAGTAAAGACAATCCAAAAATATTATCCTTATTTTTCGTGAATATTTTGTTGGCTATACCAAAGGCCTCAAAAACCTGAGAAAATAAAATATTCTCCTTTAAAATATCTTAGTTTAATCATTTAGGTTTTAAAAAGACGAAGACAGGTATTTTTCCGATCATTCATATTTTTCGTCTCCTAATCGATTACCTTAACTCGTAACTCTCACAATAGCGGTGGCGTAGTTGACTTCCTACATAAGCCTTATTATGCATCTTTTCATTATTATTTCCCTCGTATTTTAATTTTTTTACGTATTTAATACATGTCATGAGATGTTGAATTCCGAAATATATCTTCCTTCACATAACTTGTATCAACGTCTTTTGCTCTTCAGTAGCCCACGAAATATCTATTTGCAAATAATATTTTGGAGATGGTCATGCATACTTTCTCTTGGTTATCCTTAGGATCGCGATTAGCGCAAACCGAATTTCACTATCCTACCCATCCTATTTCACCCTCTGTCACATTTACTTGCGCAATTGATTGCATATACAAGATTCTGTTATACTTCTATCCCTATAGTGTACTCATATGCAGCTATGTTATTTTTAGATTCATTACCTCTATTGTATAGAACTTCTTTTTGATACCCCCGAAACAGAAAGACACTATGATTGTAAGTACTACTTACGATATAAGTTCTCTCTAGATCTATGTTCTCGTTATTGGATTGTAATCACATGCTAAGCTAACTATTCTAAGCCCAAATTTAGAATAGGTAGTTTTGCACTGTTGTGCAATTTTTTGTTGCTGCTCCTCAATATTACCTTTTCCACATGTAAAATGCATTTTAACGCCATACGCTCCTGAGATACATACAGCATTTATTCGTTTCTATGGTATGGTAGTCAGATTAACTACTTATGATTATGCTTCGGGACGATTTCCTATATTGTAAATGCTGTTTTAAATAAAAATGACTGCCTTTTGATTTGCTCCTAAGCACTTTAGGCAGGGTCAGCGGTATTATCTGTTTCTCATGACTTTTTCAATTCCATTTTGGATTGCTATTTTTTCATCAGAAGTTAGATCCATGATTCAGAATAACAGCCTCTAAATCTTATTCCCTTTCTGCATTTAAAATACCTCGAATGATGTCTTTACCGGAAAAAATCTTCTGCGCATTCTGCCCACCCTGATGGAATCTCTTCCACCTCAATTAATAGCTCGCCTATCTTATCTTGTATGTTCGATATAGCTCTCTTTTTCCTAGATCTGAGACTCCTTTTATTTCTCTAATCTTATATTACCATATTTTACCTTCTACTTTTCCTAAAACTCTGATACCTTGAAGGTATTATTTACAAGTATGAGTATTTATTTACCTATGTGCTTCTGTACATCATTTACGCATTACCATCTTACTATTCTTTTATATATTTCTCTCTTCCTTCCTCCTAATCGTTCTAGCTCTGCACCATATTTTTCTTAATTCATATTTTCCGTTGCCGAAGTATCCTACAAACCCTTCATATCTCATTTAACTTTGTATTCATCTTTACTCCAATTTTGAAGCATCAAAATACTCATTCAGATTATCGCTTAGTGCCCCTTTGGTTTTTTTTCATACAGGCATTTCCTTCCGTTGCAGCCTCAGTATTAAACTTTTTTTCTTTATTTAACATTCTACCTCTTAGGGATTGCATTTGGTTAGAACCAAGTTACGGTCCAAATACGCATCCACTCCTAGGAACGTATACATTTGAGTTAATCAAACCTTCTTCCAAATTAATATTGAGTCAAAATGCAATCTATTATAAATATTCCTTCTATAATTTTTGGAAGCATATGAATGGTATTAAAGTGTGATTATTTTCGCATGTGGGTGAAACCCAAAACATTAATGGCGTATTTTATATCAATAATTTTCATATTCTTCATTTTTCAATTGTTTTAATAGTTCAATAATTTTTAATCGATTGTTTGGATATTATCATCATGATAAATGTCATTTTGTTCATTTATTAAAATTCTTAAATTTATTAGTCTCTAAGTGGGATAGCCAATTAACAAAAAGATATATAACTAACATACACTTCATAAAGAATTCAATTCATTTTTAAAGAACATTCATTTATTTATATTATCATATATTTACCACCCAATATATTTCTTATTAACTTCGCTTAACTTACCATCAAAATATGGGCTCCGACGGAGTCCATGAGAATGAAACAATATAAACACAGATGCCGGCGACTAATTGGACATTATTAATGGTGTGCATGGTTTTTAGAGTTTGAACGAGTTTTATTGTCCTTAGACGCGCGCGCGCAATTCAAATTTCACCCCCTCTGATATACCGTCGCAGTGTCTCCTCTTCCCAACAGGTGGCAGGCTGCTCTGCGTTCAGAACACGGAGAGCAAACGTAGCTCACTGGAACGGTGAGTTTTATTTTTTCGTTGTGTTTATATAAAACGTTAAATTTGAGCTTATTTTGCTCGTGATAAAATCTTAAAACTTCTGGCTTTTGTAGAGGTTCGTACTTTTTTTGTCTCCCACACGCCGGCCACAAAGTTTAAGCGAATCATGTAATAGATAAATAAACGATTAATTAACCCTTTCTGTACGCCTTAAACAACCGCATAGTAACCATTGCCACATCATGTAACTAATTTACCTAGTTTGCCTAATAAAGCTTCCTCCATTTCATCGCTAATCAAAATATCCATTACCCAAATATTACGCCTCCTTTAAATTTCTTCCAACACCCATCTCCCAACACACAAAGAACTTATTCGTTTGTTGCTTATTCCGACTAACTTTTTCCGTTCTTCTCCACACCCTATTCTTCAGAGCTTCTAATGGACGCCTACATTCCTGTCTCAACGACCGAGTTTCTGAACTATAAAAAACTCCGTATAGCAGGAACACTAATCTCATCTTTAAATCCTAACTCCAGGTGTTTGGCGTCAACTCCCTCCTATTAAGAAATACTTCTCTTTTCAGCAAAATTCCTCCTATAATGCCCTTACCTTACTACTTTGAGTATTTTAGGCGAGAACATTAACCGCATAGGCTAACCGGTCTACCTTCTCTCGTTTATAAGCTCTAATTTTAATGCTTAACTTATCTAAGCTAAGTTTAGCTATTCGTGGATAATCTCACTATCTTCGTTTTATTTATATTGATTCTAATTCCAAACCTATGCCATTATGCCAACGGCTTAGCGAAATACATGGTGGAAGCAATCACATCCTGATTGCATTCTATATCCTTTCTATCAACTTCCCTACTGCTCTCTCGATAACCATACCTCAGTTTTTCTTGAACACGCACGGATTCTCTGCTAGATAATTATTTACCTTCCCCTTCATCATTTCGTTAATGATCTTCATTATTACCTTACGAGGGATATTAAACTTATTGTCCTGTATTTCTCCCTTTTGCTAGGTTTTCCTTTAAGGGTGGGCATTAATAATAGTCGAACGACGACTTTTGGCCAAATTCATCACTCAGGAAGAACCTCCGTGTAGCATATCCATATTTAGCTTCTTCACTCTCTTTTTCTCTTCTATCCCTCATAGTCTTAATCAATCCTGTTGTTTCTTTCCCATTTAATGGCCTCACTACCTTTTCTCCAGAGTTCAATCCCCTTCAGCTTAGATGTTTGTCCATTTTTTACATTTCTCTTATTTTACTCCCGTTGAAACTTGAGTGTTTCAGTCCAGCAGACTGCCTCTTCTAATGTTTTACGAATTTATAATGCATAATATTTTATAACCGAAATGGTTATCAAATATCGTACATTGTATCCCAATTTTCATTCGCCTCCGGAAATCAGTGTAATTTGATGACGCTGTTTCTAAAACGTTTGCCAAGCCATGATACAAACTATTTGTTTCTATGTTCTTTCCGACATTTACACCAATATTTACGCCTTTAATGACTCTTTAATTGGGTCTTAACTATTACCACATTCTTCTCCTGCAAAGCTCGATAGCTTTATCCTCTCGAACATTCATTATCCCCTCATTGCCACTTATCCCCACCTCCGTTTCTATCCTTAAATACTCAATTATTTATTGCATGTTTAACTAATCATTCTAATTAATGTTTACTAATAATTCATTGGGAATTATTTATAATTATTGTGGAAAAATTTTACTGGCACAAATATGAACAGGTGTCTCATATAACGAACTTATTCCAGCTATGCGATTTAATAAACTTGTTGAATTACTTGTCACTAGTCATCAGAAACTTTTGAAATCGAGACATGTGAAGATTAAATTAATGTCTTAGATCACATTTGTGATGATGCACCTGACTATTAGTCAGACGGTGATTTACTCCTGCCAATTAAAATAAATATTGAGGGAAACACTCAATCACAAAAATGGTATGTGAAAAGAAAGTCAACTGGTAACATAGTAATTGCCCATCAATTTAAAGTAAAGGTACAAATGGCGGGGCCAATGCATAAATGCTGCTTAAGAAGAGAGAGAGAGAGAGAGATAATAAACACCATTGAACAGCGAAATAGTATTGATGAAATTTACCACAACGAATCCGAAATATTGTGTTATAAGTTAATCACCAATTTTTGCATTAAAAAATTAATATGTTAAAAATGTATAAATTTGCGAATTGAATAATCGCCACTCGATCTTACTTTACTCAATTAAAGATAGAATAACCTTTCGGATCCATAGGCAATCGGATTGGGCAGAAATATTCCCTAATCCTCTCACACCCTGAAAAATCGATTAGAAGATTAAACTGAAATGTATATTGGGATATTATTTATATTATTAAAAAAACATATTTCAATTTAAAATAGGTTAAAATTTTTTAGTGAACGTTATTATAGTTTACGGGAGTCGATTTCATCAAAACATTACACTATTCGCGAATAATCGAACATTATACTAATCGCGAGTAATCGAAGTAAGAGATGAAATAAATTTTCTAGGATGATAACTTTTCTTTTTTATTTTACTTTGAATCCTATGACTTTCGTTTATAATTTAAAAAACATCCTCATCCCTAAGAGACAGAAATAATGCAGTCCAGCGTCAAATAAGAAGGTGAATGACAATTCTCATTATTTCCTAAATCTGCTTCGTTTTGAGCAAAATGGATAACAGACAAAAGAGTGTAGACTCCAACACAAGAGTATTTACAAGATGGAAAACATAACCATGAAACATGAATATAAAGAAAAGAAATCCATCAGTTCTGCAACAAAAATAATTTAAGGTATGTGTACTCTGTACTGTCTCGTAAATAAAACGTAAACGTTTTTATGACGAAGAGGATATAAACTTGCATGTTTCTAAGTTTATAATTCTACACAAGGAATGTAATATAAATAACACATTCAAAATTTTAAATGATAAACATTGTATTTAAATTCCAAACTAATCAATCAAAATATGATTAATTATAACAGGACACGCTAAAAATGATCACCCTTCGTATTATTAGCCTTCAATCTTCGCATTAACTCCCAAACATTTGCGTGAAACTGGGCAAAACTGGGAAAGGGACCCATAGCACGTTCAAGGCAGCTTGTGGTAATAACCCGCCTTGAGTAGATCGGGTGCTTTTTAGTAGCGTAAGAGCTCTCGGAAGGGTAGAGAAGATGTTGAAGACGCCGATTATTCAGTACGTCTATCGACCTCAAAAAAATGACAAAAAACTTGCAACAGTGAAGACTTTGTCGGAAAGGAATCGCAGATTATGTGTTCGCACATTTTCTGTTGAACTTCGCATGCCTTAAAGTGATGTGCATCGACTTGTAACCGAACACGTGAGTATGAGAAAGGTGTTTGCGAAGTTGGTGCCGCGAGTGCTCTCGAACGTACTAAAGGAAACTCGTTCACGGATCTGCCAAGAGCTTCTAGACCATGCCTCAGCCACCCTACACCCCTAACGTTGAAACAGATTTCATCTTCTTCTCCCACCTCAAATCCATGCTTGAAGGACGTCACCACGGTTCGGTGGAAGCGTTACAACATGCCGTGACTTGAGAGCTTAGCAGCATTCCGGGCGCCGCCTTCCAGAATGGGTACGAGGCGTGGAAAACCCGCTGACAGCGGTGTGTGGACGCACATTTGTGCAACTTCAAAGGCTTTTGAGTGAATGTATCAATTATGGCAGTAAATATTTTTTAATGGGCTCAGTTCTACTACCTTTGGGACGGACCTACTAGTGCAGAAGCCAGAACTTAAAAAACTAATACCAAAAGACTGTTGGGAACAACAGAAATGCTGACGAAAAGAATGAACACGAGCTACATATTCTTAGATAAAAAAAGAAAGTCGAGTTAAGATAGCATAGAAACATAAATGGCATTGTCAGTTGGGAGTGGTGAGTGGAAAATTCCGGGGATTGCATTTCGTTAGAATGGTGGAAATTACACTCCCTCTCACTACAAGAAGAAACATCCTTCAGCGTAGGAGACCGATAGTAAGGTTAAAATTTTTGAAAAATTTTTGCCGGTCATTTACCCTCAGGATCATAAATAATACCCGGTTAAAAGCAGGTGACCAGACAAATTAAAAAAAAAGAAATTATCCACACTTCGTGGATATGTTAGTTGTAGATGCTTCGGTATTTCATACATGGTGCCATCTTTTAACGGAATGGAAATAAACCGTTTGTTCTCTAAGCTTCTCAATGCCTCATTTGCTGAGCTGTACTATGGGATATGTACGCATTTCCTTGACTTTTGGGTCTAGATAGTTTGGCTAATTCGTCTTTAAATATTAATTTAATTCAACAGGAGATGACGATAAAGCAAAGAAACTGCACCCTGCGAAGGTAGGCATGGTATTTCCTGAGTCGTAGTTAGTGGGAAAAGTGAATGAAAAAGAAAAACATTTTTTTCTGATGACAAATTGGGCGGAAGTTGAATGTTTTCCTCGTATTCTTTCAAATTATTACTGCATATAATGAGCCAATAAATGGGAACCATGTATTATTCAGGTAAATTTTAAGAAAGACAAATTATATATTTCGGAAAATATGCCAAGTACAAGCCCAGCGTGGGTGGAGTGTGTATTGACGATTCATCTCTTTAGAATATCGTGAGGTAATCAAGCAGGAAATAGCAGTGTCTATTCGTCTACCTAATTCGTTCAAAATCAGTTCCTTAAGAAAGCGGGCATGATATAAATACGATTGCAATTTAGACTTTCCTTTCACATTTTATGCTTCATAACCTTTGCCACCGTCTCATTATTAGCGGTGTACATTCCCTTCATATCCCCTCCCTAATGAATAAAGCTCCTAGATGAATTATTGAAAAGGTATTGATGTAATTATGTAAATGGACGTTTACATTTTACAGAAGAATAGATGAAACTGTAGATTTACATGGTAACCATAATGTTTTGAAATCGCCAGTCAATATAGATATATATAAGGGTTTAAATTTTTGGAAAGCATTTAAATTGTAAATTGAATATTCTTGAAAAAAGAAATCGATCCAAGATTTTTTTGGTGGAATATAAATGACGTGACTAATTACTGTGCTGTTTTTTTCGAGATATTTTTGCGCTAATATTTCTAGGGCCAATTATTACGACTGAGTTTGCATAATCTCTATATTAAATTTTTTCCCCAGAGCTATTTCACAGATTCTAAAATAAATCCTATTTGTGCAAATTTTAGATATCTGAATTTTTCATAGCATCACATTGGTTGTCGATGTACACAGTGTCATTTTTTCCATATTAAACCTTCGGATTTCATATAAATCTTTACTATAAATTGCCAGAGAAATTATTTAATATTAAATATCTGCCAGGAATTATACATAAACAAAAATTACGCAACAAAGAGAGTGTATAAGTATTGGGATTATTTACGGACTTTTTTTCAGTGCATTAAAGTACCCTTTGGCAACTTGATTTGCCGCATCGACGAACCAAAATTAATAAAAATTGCAATGATTGGTTCAAATATGTTGAAAAGATTATGACAGTGGCCTAGTTATGAAATGTTCTAAAAAATATTGACGCTAGATTTATTGTAAATCGATGGTTGTTTTAATAAATGCAATCTGACCCTTGGAAGGACCAGGATGCTCATCTTCTGTAAACAGCATTTCGAAAAAATTCAAGTGCGCAATTTACATCAATTTAAACAGTAATATATCTATTATATATATATATATATATAAAAATTTTATATATATATATATATATATATATATATATATATATATATTATTTATTTATATTTATATATATATATATGCGTACATTAAACTACGGATTTGATAATTAAGATTTAGGTGCGAAATAAGGATATTTGAAATAGTGTACGCGTAGATTGGCGAACGTGTTTAGTGTACTCGTTTGAAAAAACTATGCTAGCACTCTAAATAATAAATAACGCTTAGTTATAACAACAATTCGGCATACATTGTAATAGAAGACCAACACTGACAATATGAACTTGAATGACGAAATTTTACTCGTTGAAAACCATTTCGAATTATCGCAGTTGATGTTAATGTACTCTTTGTGCAATAATTTGCCCAAACATGACTCTCAAGCACTTTCATAATAATTGGAGCTATATCGTGGAAACAGAATGTTTATGCTTTATTTTTTTATTTAAAATCCTCTCATGGAGCATTTCGCTTGAGCTTGAAATATGTATGAAAATCATGACGTTAAATTTGGCAACTATAGGAAGTCAAAAATACTGACTCGTAAGATGCTCGTCGCGAAGCAAAATGTGTGCACTAAGAACATATTTTCGTTCCTCGTTATCCTCATCAACCTACTCAAGCAGCGCGCTCTCCCACTAGAGCGGAAGCTCCATCTCACGACCTATCTACCACTCATCCTCTCTTCCTTCACTCTCAGGCTAACAGATTCATTTAACACGCTGTCACATCCTCCACTTAAAACGATTAACATCTTGCCTCATCTTATGTAGTTTCCTTTGGGTGTATCACGTCGGGGCATCATGAAAGAGATTCCTTCCTCAGCTGCCAATTCTACCAACTTGCTTTAAAATTTCTCCATTACACTCTACTTTCTGCTCGGATTTTTACCCCTCTTACTCATTTTCTGTTTCTACGAGAGCATAATTGCCTCGGATCCATATTTTTTGGCATTGATACATGTAATTAATTGTCTTAAAAGGGCAAGGTCAATGAAATAAGGTCAGTTTTCCATGGGCATGAGTGCTGTTTATTAATTCTAATATTATGTGGGTAATTTTATTACCTCGTTAAGCAGAATTTCCCTAAAAGTGAGGGAATTTTAATCATTAGTCAGTTAAATGGTAAGAAACGCCAAAGACGACTCTAGTTTTCCCAAGATCGTATTTTTAAGAATTCTAATCCTAACTTTTGTAAAGTGAAATTGCAAAAATCTTTACCATCAAATCTCGAAATCTTGGGTGAATAGATTTAGATTGGGAGGATAGATTGATGAATGAATTGGATACTACAAGAATATTTAATACTTTAAATGGATGATACATGTACATTATGAATAGATTTTAGATATGTTTTATATTATTTCAGTGTCACAAAAAACAATTTTCTTTGAAAAAATGATTAACAGTGATTTACATTAAGCAAAAAAATATCCCTATCAGTGTTAGTCAGTTATCTCTATTAGGTCTAGTTGCCCTACTTACATTTGGTTAACTGTTTGACCACTGATAACCCAATTCTGATCCTAGCTTTTACATGATTTTACTTCTTAAATTAAATTTACATAAAAAATTCACTGTGTTTTAATATGCGAATTTGCTAAATCTTTTACTTCCTAATGGTATTTTATTCAAATTTGAACTCATCATCCGACCTGTGGGTATTCTGTTATAGAGAATGGGTACAAATTAGCATTGCTACACGAAACTTGGCGTAAATATAACCCATTCGTTTAAAACACAAATAATACCTACATACATGAACTATTTTAGGCATAAAGTTGTAATTTTCACCAAATTAATGGCCTTTCCGTCACAGAAAAGATACAATTTAAAATTTCAGTAAGGCTACCAAATCCTCTTTACTGAAAAGATTAAGTTATTTAATTGTTTGAGATTTGTTTTCCAATGCTTCATCTGAGGGAAGGCAACACCCAATGTTTAGTTATTTTCGCATCAATATTCATATATTCCATAGTAGTGTATCCATCCATTTTTACTTTCGTGTTTTTCAATTCTTTTATATGCACGGTGTTTCTCAGCACAGGTTCTATATTCCTGTTTATCTCCCTTGAGGGAAGCCAAAAATTTCCTGGCTTCGGTTTTAAAATATATTTAATATCGATAAAGTTTGGGTTAAAAGCTCAATCAATTGAAGGCAGTAAAAGAAAAAAAGTAAAATTATTCAGGTTAGAGGGAAAATAATGGCATTACTTAGCCCATTTATCGAATAAAAATTAAAATTTCATGAAAAATTCATCAGTAACTTCCAGTTTTCTAGCACTTTATTCTTTAATAGTCAATTCTGTGCTAAATTTACCGAGAAATCTGTTTTCAGCATTCTTTATTACGGTGATTCCACCAATTTGAAATAGTTTATGTAATGAGAATTCTTGGGTCTTGGTTTGAGCTTTTGACAGATGATCAAAGGGTTCGGGGTCGATTCCCGTGGACACCTCTTGGCATTCTTAGCTTCAGCCAAGCTGTTTAATTTTTTAGTACCAGTTCTTCCTGGGAAGCAATTGCGGCACAGTAAAATGAACTGGTCGCCCAACCCTAATGTGTGCCTTTCACACATCGTTGGGCATAGCACTAAGTGAGGTCTATCTTACCGAACCAGATATACGGCTGATAACTATGGTGTGGTGTACCAACGTTTTTCGATGAATCTCCATTCTTTTTATTAGGGATAAGTAGATTTCCTGATGCTTTTGAATCTCCAAAAGCACTGCTTAAGGAAGTGCCAAAATCACTGCTTAAGGAAGTGCCAAAATCACTGCCTAACATTCATGATTGGAGAGAAAATAATAGCCACGACCCACGAAAAAAATCTCTAAGTATGTCTCTCTCCCATTGTCGTCCAAAATTAAAATAAATACTACTTTAAACCCATAACCTTATGAAATAACTGCGCTTTGTACAAATTCTATTTGCACATCTAAGTATCGACTGTTTGCTCGAGTGGAGTCATCATCTCTTCCTTATAAATTCATGCTTTGTTCATGATGTTTTAACGATTTTCGACTAAAATTTCAAGCGTCCGCATGTTAATTCCAATGAGAAGCGCCTTATTGTTCTTCCACATCTCATGCTTTTCTCAGCTATGACTTACATTTTTCATTTTCCTGAATTCATACAGATTTCTTTAAGTTTACCGAAGTCAATAAATGTGGGTGAAATTACCAAGTATTACATTTATATCATTTGAAGTGAACCTTAAATAACGACTAATGCCACTTGCAGTTTTTGTTCAAATAGAAGTTATTCCGTTGCTTTTTTCAGTGCTTTGATTTAGTTTTAACGAAAAACTTTAAATGCCATGCATCTTGCAATTACTTGGACATTAATTTTGTGACTCATATATTGGTATGCATCCATTTGATGTTATATTTAAAGGAGCTACATCAGGGCAAGGAATGTTCCTGCTTCATTTGCCAGAGGTTTCCCCAGG